>NC_091267.1:7500-12500 GCF_042477335.2 Ovis canadensis | reverse complement strand
GTTAGGGTTAGGGTTAGGGTTAGGGTTAGGGTTAGGGTTAGGGTTAGGGTTAGGGTTAGGGTTAGGGTTAGGGTTAGGGTTAGGGTTAGGGGTTAGGGTTAGGGTTAGGGTTAGGGTTAGGGTTAGGGTTAGGGTTAGGGTTAGGGTTAGGGTTAGGGTTAGGGTTAGGGTTAGGGTTAGGGTTAGGGTTAGGGTTAGGGTTAGGGTTAGGGTTAGGGTTAGGGTTAGGGTTAGGGTTAGGGTTAGGGTTAGGGTTAGGGTTAGGGTTAGGGTTAGGGTTAGGGTTAGGGTTAGGGTTAGGGTTAGGGTTAGGGTTAGGGTTAGGGTTAGGGTTAGGGTTAGGGTTAGGGTTAGGGTTAGGGTTAGGGTTAGGGTTAGGGTTAGGGTTAGGGTTAGGGTTAGGGTTAGGGTTAGGGTTAGGGTTAGGGTTAGGGTTAGGGTTAGGGTTAGGGTTAGGGTTAGGGTTAGGGTTAGGGTTAGGGTTAGGGTTAGGGTTAGGGTTAGGGTTAGGGTTAGGGTTAGGGTTAGGGTTAGGGTTAGGGTTAGGGTTAGGGTTAGGGTTAGGGTTAGGGTTAGGGTTAGGGTTAGGGTTAGGGTTAGGGTTAGGGTTAGGGTTAGGGTTAGGGTTAGGGTTAGGGTTAGGGTTAGGGTTAGGGTTAGGGTTAGGGTTAGGGTTAGGGTTAGGGTTAGGGTTAGGGTTAGGGTTAGGGTTAGGGTTAGGGTTAGGGTTAGGGTTAGGGTTAGGGTTAGGGTTAGGGTTAGGGTTAGGGTTAGGGTTAGGGTTAGGGTTAGGGTTAGGGTTAGGGTTAGGGTTAGGGTTAGGGTTAGGGTTAGGGTTAGGGTTAGGGTTAGGGTTAGGGTTAGGGTTAGGGTTAGGGTTAGGGTTAGGGTTAGGGTTAGGGTTAGGGTTAGGGTTAGGGTTAGGGTTAGGGTTAGGGTTAGGGTTAGGGTTAGGGTTAGGGTTAGGGTTAGGGTTAGGGTTAGGGTTAGGGTTAGGGTTAGGGTTAGGGTTAGGGTTAGGGTTAGGGTTAGGGTTAGGGTTAGGGTTAGGGTTAGGGTTAGGGTTAGGGTTAGGGTTAGGGTTAGGGTTAGGGTTAGGGTTAGGGTTAGGGTTAGGGTTAGGGTTAGGGTTAGGGTTAGGGTTAGGGTTAGGGTTAGGGTTAGGGTTAGGGTTAGGGTTAGGGTTAGGGTTAGGGTTAGGGTTAGGGTTAGGGTTAGGGTTAGGGTTAGGGTTAGGGTTAGGGTTAGGGTTAGGGTTAGGGTTAGGGTTAGGGTTAGGGTTAGGGTTAGGGTTAGGGTTAGGGTTAGGGTTAGGGTTAGGGTTAGGGTTAGGGTTAGGGTTAGGGTTAGGGTTAGGGTTAGGGTTAGGGTTAGGGTTAGGGTTAGGGTTAGGGTTAGGGTTAGGGTTAGGGTTAGGGTTAGGGTTAGGGTTAGGGTTAGGGTTAGGGTTAGGGTTAGGGTTAGGGTTAGGGTTAGGGTTAGGGTTAGGGTTAGGGTTAGGGTTAGGGTTAGGGTTAGGGTTAGGGTTAGGGTTAGGGTTAGGGTTAGGGTTAGGGTTAGGGTTAGGGTTAGGGTTAGGGTTAGGGTTAGGGTTAGGGTTAGGGTTAGGGTTAGGGTTAGGGTTAGGGTTAGGGTTAGGGTTAGGGTTAGGGTTAGGGTTAGGGTTAGGGTTAGGGTTAGGGTTAGGGTTAGGGTTAGGGTTAGGGTTAGGGTTAGGGTTAGGGTTAGGGTTAGGGTTAGGGTTAGGGTTAGGGTTAGGGTTAGGGTTAGGGTTAGGGTTAGGGTTAGGGTTAGGGTTAGGGTTAGGGTTAGGGTTAGGGTTAGGGTTAGGGTTAGGGTTAGGGTTAGGGTTAGGGTTAGGGTTAGGGTTAGGGTTAGGGTTAGGGTTAGGGTTAGGGTTAGGGTTAGGGTTAGGGTTAGGGTTAGGGTTAGGGTTAGGGTTAGGGTTAGGGTTAGGGTTAGGGTTAGGGTTAGGGTTAGGGTTAGGGTTAGGGTTAGGGTTAGGGTTAGGGTTAGGGTTAGGGTTAGGGTTAGGGTTAGGGTTAGGGTTAGGGTTAGGGTTAGGGTTAGGGTTAGGGTTAGGGTTAGGGTTAGGGTTAGGGTTAGGGTTAGGGTTAGGGTTAGGGTTAGGGTTAGGGTTAGGGTTAGGGTTAGGGTTAGGGTTAGGGTTAGGGTTAGGGTTAGGGTTAGGGTTAGGGTTAGGGTTAGGGTTAGGGTTAGGGTTAGGGTTAGGGTTAGGGTTAGGGTTAGGGTTAGGGTTAGGGTTAGGGTTAGGGTTAGGGTTAGGGTTAGGGTTAGGGTTAGGGTTAGGGTTAGGGTTAGGGTTAGGGTTAGGGTTAGGGTTAGGGTTAGGGTTAGGGTTAGGGTTAGGGTTAGGGTTAGGGTTAGGGTTAGGGTTAGGGTTAGGGTTAGGGTTAGGGTTAGGGTTAGGGTTAGGGTTAGGGTTAGGGTTAGGGTTAGGGTTAGGGTTAGGGTTAGGGTTAGGGTTAGGGTTAGGGTTAGGGTTAGGGTTAGGGTTAGGGTTAGGGTTAGGGTTAGGGTTAGGGTTAGGGTTAGGGTTAGGGTTAGGGTTAGGGTTAGGGTTAGGGTTAGGGTTAGGGTTAGGGTTAGGGTTAGGGTTAGGGTTAGGGTTAGGGTTAGGGTTAGGGTTAGGGTTAGGGTTAGGGTTAGGGTTAGGGTTAGGGTTAGGGTTAGGGTTAGGGTTAGGGTTAGGGTTAGGGTTAGGGTTAGGGTTAGGGTTAGGGTTAGGGTTAGGGTTAGGGTTAGGGTTAGGGTTAGGGTTAGGGTTAGGGTTAGGGTTAGGGTTAGGGTTAGGGTTAGGGTTAGGGTTAGGGTTAGGGTTAGGGTTAGGGTTAGGGTTAGGGTTAGGGTTAGGGTTAGGGTTAGGGTTAGGGTTAGGGTTAGGGTTAGGGTTAGGGTTAGGGTTAGGGTTAGGGTTTAGGGTTAGGGTTAGGGTTAGGGTTAGGGTTAGGGTTAGGGTTAGGGTTAGGGTTAGGGTTAGGGTTAGGGTTAGGGTTAGGGTTAGGGTTAGGGTTAGGGTTAGGGTTAGGGTTAGGGTTAGGGTTAGGGTTAGGGTTAGGGTTAGGGTTAGGGTTAGGGTTAGGGTTAGGGTTAGGGTTAGGGTTAGGGTTAGGGTTAGGGTTAGGGTTAGGGTTAGGGTTAGGGTTAGGGTTAGGGTTAGGGTTAGGGTTAGGGTTAGGGTTAGGGTTAGGGTTAGGGTTAGGGTTAGGGTTAGGGTTAGGGTTAGGGTTAGGGTTAGGGTTAGGGTTAGGGTTAGGGTTAGGGTTAGGGTTAGGGTTAGGGTTAGGGTTAGGGTTAGGGTTAGGGTTAGGGTTAGGGTTAGGGTTAGGGTTAGGGTTAGGGTTAGGGTTAGGGTTAGGGTTAGGGTTAGGGTTAGGGTTAGGGTTAGGGTTAGGGTTAGGGTTAGGGTTAGGGTTAGGGTTAGGGTTAGGGTTAGGGTTAGGGTTAGGGTTAGGGTTAGGGTTAGGGTTAGGGTTAGGGTTAGGGTTAGGGTTAGGGTTAGGGTTAGGGTTAGGGTTAGGGTTAGGGTTAGGGTTAGGGTTAGGGTTAGGGTTAGGGTTAGGGTTAGGGTTAGGGTTAGGGTTAGGGTTAGGGTTAGGGTTAGGGTTAGGGTTAGGGTTAGGGTTAGGGTTAGGGTTAGGGTTAGGGTTAGGGTTAGGGTTAGGGTTAGGGTTAGGGTTAGGGTTAGGGTTAGGGTTAGGGTTAGGGTTAGGGTTAGGGTTAGGGTTAGGGTTAGGGTTAGGGTTAGGGTTAGGGTTAGGGTTAGGGTTAGGGTTAGGGTTAGGGTTAGGGTTAGGGTTAGGGTTAGGGTTAGGGTTAGGGTTAGGGTTAGGGTTAGGGTTAGGGTTAGGGTTAGGGTTAGGGTTAGGGTTAGGGTTAGGGTTAGGGTTAGGGTTAGGGTTAGGGTTAGGGTTAGGGTTAGGGTTAGGGTTAGGGTTAGGGTTAGGGTTAGGGTTAGGGTTAGGGTTAGGGTTAGGGTTAGGGTTAGGGTTAGGGTTAGGGTTAGGGTTAGGGTTAGGGTTAGGGTTAGGGTTAGGGTTAGGGTTAGGGTTAGGGTTAGGGTTAGGGTTAGGGTTAGGGTTAGGGTTAGGGTTAGGGTTAGGGTTAGGGTTAGGGTTAGGGTTAGGGTTAGGGTTAGGGTTAGGGTTAGGGTTAGGGTTAGGGTTAGGGTTAGGGTTAGGGTTAGGGTTAGGGTTAGGGTTAGGGTTAGGGTTAGGGGTTAGGGTTAGGGTTAGGGTTAGGGTTAGGGTTAGGGTTAGGGTTAGGGTTAGGGTTAGGGTTAGGGTTAGGGTTAGGGTTAGGGTTAGGGTTAGGGTTAGGGTTAGGGTTAGGGTTAGGGTTAGGGTTAGGGTTAGGGTTAGGGTTAGGGTTAGGGTTAGGGTTAGGGTTAGGGTTAGGGTTAGGGTTAGGGTTAGGGTTAGGGTTAGGGTTAGGGTTAGGGTTAGGGTTAGGGTTAGGGTTAGGGTTAGGGTTAGGGTTAGGGTTAGGGTTAGGGTTAGGGTTAGGGTTAGGGTTAGGGTTAGGGTTAGGGTTAGGGTTAGGGTTAGGGTTAGGGTTAGGGTTAGGGTTAGGGTTAGGGTTAGGGTTAGGGTTAGGGTTAGGGTTAGGGTTAGGGTTAGGGTTAGGGTTAGGGTTAGGGTTAGGGTTAGGGTTAGGGTTAGGGTTAGGGTTAGGGTTAGGGTTAGGGTTAGGGTTAGGGTTAGGGTTAGGGTTAGGGTTAGGGTTAGGGTTAGGGTTAGGGTTAGGGTTAGGGTTAGGGTTAGGGTTAGGGTTAGGGTTAGGGTTAGGGTTAGGGTTAGGGTTAGGGTTAGGGTTAGGGTTAGGGTTAGGGTTAGGGGTAGGGTTAGGGTTAGGGTTAGGGTTAGGGTTAGGGTTAGGGTTAGGGTTAGGGTTAGGGTTAGGGTTAGGGTTAGGGTTTGGGTTAGGGTTAGGGTTAGGGTTAGGGTTAGGGTTAGGGTTAGGGTTAGGGTTAGGGTTAG
>NC_091267.1:0-2500 GCF_042477335.2 Ovis canadensis | reverse complement strand
TTAGGGTTAGGGTTAGGGTTAGGGTTAGGGTTAGGGTTAGGGTTAGGGTTAGGGTTAGGGTTAGGGTTAGGGTTAGGGTTAGGGTTAGGGTTAGGGTTAGGGTTAGGGTTAGGGTTAGGGTTAGGGTTAGGGTTAGGGTTAGGGTTAGGGTTAGGGTTAGGGTTAGGGTTAGGGTTAGGGTTAGGGTTAGGGTTAGGGTTAGGGTTAGGGTTAGGGTTAGGGTTAGGGTTAGGGTTAGGGTTAGGGTTAGGGTTAGGGTTAGGGTTAGGGTTAGGGTTAGGGTTAGGGTTAGGGTTAGGGTTAGGGTTAGGGTTAGGGTTAGGGTTAGGGTTAGGGTTAGGGTTAGGGTTAGGGTTAGGGTTAGGGTTAGGGTTAGGGTTAGGGTTAGGGTTAGGGTTAGGGTTAGGGTTAGGGTTAGGGTTAGGGTTAGGGTTAGGGTTAGGGTTAGGGTTAGGGTTAGGGTTAGGGTTAGGGTTAGGGTTAGGGTTAGGGTTAGGGTTAGGGTTAGGGTTAGGGTTAGGGTTAGGGTTAGGGTTAGGGTTAGGGTTAGGGTTAGGGTTAGGGTTAGGGTTAGGGTTAGGGTTAGGGTTAGGGTTAGGGTTAGGGTTAGGGTTAGGGTTAGGGTTAGGGTTAGGGTTAGGGTTAGGGTTAGGGTTAGGGTTAGGGTTAGGGTTAGGGTTAGGGTTAGGGTTAGGGTTAGGGTTAGGGTTAGGGTTAGGGTTAGGGTTAGGGTTAGGGTTAGGGTTAGGGTTAGGGTTAGGGTTAGGGTTAGGGTTAGGGTTAGGGTTAGGGTTAGGGTTAGGGTTAGGGTTAGGGTTAGGGTTAGGGTTAGGGTTAGGGTTAGGGTTAGGGTTAGGGTTAGGGTTAGGGTTAGGGTTAGGGTTAGGGTTAGGGTTAGGGTTAGGGTTAGGGTTAGGGTTAGGGTTAGGGTTAGGGTTAGGGTTAGGGTTAGGGTTAGGGTTAGGGTTAGGGTTAGGGTTAGGGTTAGGGTTAGGGTTAGGGTTAGGGTTAGGGTTAGGGTTAGGGTTAGGGTTAGGGTTAGGGTTAGGGTTAGGGTTAGGGTTAGGGTTAGGGTTAGGGTTAGGGTTAGGGTTAGGGTTAGGGTTAGGGTTAGGGTTAGGGTTAGGGTTAGGGTTAGGGTTAGGGTTAGGGTTAGGGTTAGGGTTAGGGTTAGGGTTAGGGTTAGGGTTAGGGTTAGGGTTAGGGTTAGGGTTAGGGTTAGGGTTAGGGTTAGGGTTAGGGTTAGGGTTAGGGTTAGGGTTAGGGTTAGGGTTAGGGTTAGGGTTAGGGTTAGGGTTAGGGTTAGGGTTAGGGTTAGGGTTAGGGTTAGGGTTAGGGTTAGGGTTAGGGTTAGGGTTAGGGTTAGGGTTAGGGTTAGGGTTTGGTTAGGGTTAGGGTTAGGGTTAGGGTTAGGGTTAGGGTTAGGGTTAGGGTTAGGGTTAGGGTTAGGGTTAGGGTTAGGGTTAGGGTTAGGGTTAGGGTTAGGGTTAGGTTAGGGTTAGGGTTAGGGTTAGGGTTTAGGGTTAGGGTTAGGGTTAGGGTTAGGGTTAGGGTTAGGGTTAGGGTTAGGGTTAGGGTTAGGGTTAGGGTTAGGGTTAGGGTTAGGGTTAGGGTTAGGGTTAGGGTTAGGGTTAGGGTTAGGGTTAGGGTTAGGGTTAGGGTTAGGGTTAGGGTTAGGGTTAGGGTTAGGGTTAGGGTTAGGGTTAGGGTTAGGGTTAGGGTTAGGGTTAGGGTTAGGGTTAGGGTTAGGGTTAGGGTTAGGGTTAGGGTTAGGGTTAGGGTTAGGGTTAGGGTTAGGGTTAGGGTTAGGGTTAGGGTTAGGGTTAGGGTTAGGGTTAGGGTTAGGGTTAGGGTTAGGGTTAGGGTTAGGGTTAGGGTTAGGGTTAGGGTTAGGGTTAGGGTTAGGGTTAGGGTTAGGGTTAGGGTTAGGGTTAGGGTTAGGGTTAGGGTTAGGGGTTAGGGTTAGGGTTAGGGTTAGGGTTAGGGTTAGGGTTAGGGTTAGGGTTAGGGTTAGGGTTAGGGTTAGGGTTAGGGTTAGGGTTAGGGTTAGGGTTAGGGTTAGGGTTAGGGTTAGGGTTAGGGTTAGGGTTAGGGTTAGGGTTAGGGTTAGGGTTAGGGTTAGGGTTAGGGTTAGGGTTAGGGTTAGGGTTAGGGTTAGGGTTAGGGTTAGGGTTAGGGTTAGGGTTAGGGTTAGGGTTAGGGTTAGGGTTAGGGTTAGGGTTAGGGTTAGGGTTAGGGTTAGGGTTAGGGTTAGGGTTAGGTTAGGGTTAGGGTTAGGGTTAGGGTTAGGGTTAGGGTTAGGGTTAGGGTTAGGGTTAGGGTTAGGGTTAGGGTTAGGGTTAGGGTTAGGGTTAGGGTTAGGGTTAGGGTTAGGGTTAGGGTTAGGGTTAGGGTTAGGGTTAGGGTTAGGGTTAGGGTTAGGGTTAGGGTTAGGGTTAGGGTTAGGGTTAGGGTTAGGGTTAGGGTTAGGGTTAGGGTTAGGGTTAGGGTTAGGGTTAGG
>NC_091266.1:67230000-67249506 GCF_042477335.2 Ovis canadensis | reverse complement strand
CTAACCCTAACCCTAACCTAACCCTCTAACCTAACCCTAACCCTAACCCTAACCCTAACCCTAACCCTAACCCTAACCCTAACCCTAACCCTAACCCTAACCCTAACCCTAACCCTAACCCTAACCCTAACCCTAACCTAACCCTAACCCTAACCCTAACCCTAACCCTAACCCTAACCCTAACCCTAACCCTAACCCTAACCCTAACCCTAACCCTAACCCTAACCCTAACCCTAACCCTAACCCTAACCCTAACCCTAACCCTAACCCTAACCTAACCCTAACCCTAACCCTAACCCTAACCCTAACCCTAACCCTAACCCTAACCCTAACCCTAACCCTAACCCTAACCCTAACCCTAACCCTAACCCTAACCCTAACCCTAACCCTAACCCTAACCCTAACCCTAACCCTAACCCTAACCCTAACCCTAACCCTAACCCTAACCCTAACCCTAACCCTAACCCTAACCTAACCCTAACCCTAACCCTAACCCTAACCCTAACCCTAACCCTAACCCTAACCTAACCCTAACCCTAACCCTAACCCTAACCCTAACCCTAACCCTAACCCTAACCCTAACCCTAACCCTAACCCTAACCTAACCCTAACCCTAACCCTAACCTAACCCTAACCCTAACCCTAACCCTAACCCTAACCCTAACCCTAACCCTAACCCTAACCCTAACCCTAACCCTAACCCTAACCCTAACCCTAACCCTAACCCTAACCCTAACCCTAACCCTAACCCTAACCCTAACCCTAACCCTAACCCTAACCCTAACCCTAACCCTAACCCTAACCCTAACCCTAACCCTAACCCTAACCCTAACCCTAACCCTAACCCTAACCCTAACCCTAACCCTAACCCTAACCCTAACCCTAACCCTAACCCTAACCCTAACCCTAACCCTAACCCTAACCCTAACCCTAACCCTAACCCTAACCCTAACCCTAACCCTAACCCTAACCCTAACCCTAACCCTAACCCTAACCCTAACCCTAACCCTAACCCTAACCCTAACCCTAACCCTAACCCTAACCCTAACCCTAACCCTAACCCTAACCCTAACCCTAACCCTAACCCTAACCCTAACCCTAACCCTAACCCTAACCCTAACCCTACCCTAACCCTAACCCTAACCCTAACCCTAACCCTAACCCTAACCCTAACCCTAACCCTAACCCTAACCCTAACCCTAACCTAACCCTAACCCTAACCCTAACCCTAACCCTAACCCTAACCCTAACCCTAACCCTAACCCTAACCCTAACCCTAACCCTAACCCTAACCCTAACCTAACCCTAACCCCTAACCCTAACCCTAACCCTAACCCTAACCCTAACCCTAACCCTAACCCTAACCCTAACCCTAACCCTAAACCCTAACCCTAACCCTAACCCTAACCCTAACCCTAACCCTAACCCTAACCCTAACCCTAACCCTAACCCTAACCCTAACCCTAACCCTAACCCTAACCTAACCCTAACCCTAACCCTAACCCTAACCTAACCCTAACCCTAACCCTAACCCTAACCCTAACCCTAACCCTAACCCTAACCCTAACCCTAACCCTAACCCTAACCCTAACCCTAACCCTAACCCTAACCCTAACCCTAACCCTAACCCTAACCCTAACCCTAACCCTAACCCTAACCCTAACCCTAACCCTAACCTAACCCTAACCCTAACCCTAACCCTAACCCTAACCCTAACCCTAACCCTAACCCTAACCCTAACCCTAACCCTAACCCTAACCCTAAACCCTAACCCTAACCCTAACCCTAACCCTAACCCTAACCCTAACCCTACCCTAACCCTAACCCTAACCCTAACCCTAACCCTAACCCTAACCCTAACCCTAACCCTAACCCTAACCCTAACCCTAACCCTAACCCTAACCTAAACCCTAACCCTAACCCTAACCCTAACCCTAACCCTAACCCTAACCCTAACCCTAACCCTAACCCTAACCCTAACCCTAACCCTAACCCTAACCCTAACCCTAACCCTAACCCTAACCCTAACCCTAACCCTAACCCTAACCCTAACCCTAACCCTAACCCTAACCCTAACCCTAACCCTAACCCTAACCCTAACCCTAACCCTAACCCTAACCCTAACCCTAACCCTAACCCTAACCCTAACCCTAACCCTAACCCTAACCCTAACCCTAACCCTACCCTAACCCTAACCCTAACCTAACCCTAACCCTAACCCTAACCCTAACCCTAACCCTAACCCTAACCCTAACCCTAACCCTAACCCTAACCCTAACCCTAACCCTAACCCTAACCCTAACCCTAACCCTAACCCTAACCCTAACCCTAACCCTAACCCTAACCTAACCCTAACCCTAACCCTAACCCTAACCCTAACCCTAACCCTAACCTAACCCTAACCCTAACCCTAACCCTAACCCTAACCTAACCCTAACCCCTAACCCTAACCCTAACCCTAACCCTAACCCTAACCCTAACCCTAACCCTAACCTAACCCTAACCCTAACCCTAACCCTAACCCTAACCTAACCCTAACCCTAACCCTAACCCTAACCCTAACCCTAACCCTAACCTAACCCTAACCCTAACCCTAACCCTAACCCTAACCCTAACCCTAACCCTAACCCTAACCCTAACCCTAACCCTAACCCTAACCCTAACCCTAACCCTAACCCTAACCCTAACCCTAACCCTAACCCTAACCCTAACCCTAACCCTAACCCTAACCCTAACCCTAACCCTAACCCTAACCCTAACCCTAACCCTAACCCTAACCCTAACCCTAACCCTAACCCTAACCCTAACCCTAACCCTAACCCTAACCCTAACCCTAACCCTAACCCTAACCCTAACCCTAACCCTAACCCTAACCCTAACCCTAACCCTAACCCTAACCCTAACCCTAACCCTAACCCTAACCCTAACCCTAACCCTAACCCTAACCCTAACCCTAACCCTAACCCTAACCCTAACCCTAACCCTAACCCTAACCCTAACCCTAACCCTAACCCTAACCCTAACCCTAACCCTAACCCTAACCCTAACCCTAACCCTAACCCTAACCCTAACCCTAACCCTAACCCTAACCCTAACCCTAACCTAACCCTAACCCTAACCCTAACCCTAACCCTAACCCTAACCCTAACCCTAACCCTAACCCTAACCCTAACCCTAACCCTAACCCTAACCCTAACCCTAACCCTAACCCTAACCCTAACCCTAACCCTAACCCTAACCCTAACCCTAACCCTAACCCTAACCCTAACCCTAACCCTAACCCTAACCCTAACCCTAACCCTAACCCTAACCCTAACCCTAACCCTAACCCTAACCCTAACCCTAACCCTAACCCTAACCCTAACCCTAACCCTAACCCTAACCCTAACCTAACCCTAACCCTAACCCTAACCCTAACCCTAACCCTAACCCTAACCCTAACCCTAACCCTAACCCTAACCCTAACCCTAACCCTAACCCTAACCCTAACCCTAACCCTAACCCTAACCCTAACCCTAACCCTAACCCTAACCCTAACCCTAACCCTAACCCTAACCCTAACCCTAACCCTAACCCTAACCCTAACCCTAACCCTAACCCTAACCCTAACCCTAACCCTAACCCTAACCCTAACCCTAACCCTAACCCTAACCCTAACCCTAACCCTAACCCTAACCCTAACCCTAACCCTAACCCTAACCCTACCCTAACCCTAACCCTAACCCTAACCCTAACCCTAACCCTAACCCTAACCCTAACCCTAACCCTAACCCTAACCCTAACCCTAACCCTAACCCTAACCCTAACCCTAACCCTAACCCTAACCCTAACCCTAACCCTAACCCTAACCCTAACCCTAACCCTAACCCTAACCCTAACCCTAACCCTAACCCTAACCCTAACCCTAACCCTAACCCTAACCCTAACCCTAACCCTAACCCTAACCCTAACCCTAACCCTAACCCTAACCCTAACCCTAACCCTAACCCTAACCCTAACCCTAACCCTAACCCTAACCCTAACCCTAACCCTAACCCTAACCCTAACCCTAACCCTAACCCTAACCCTAACCCTAACCTAACCCTAACCCTAACCCTAACCCTAACCCTAACCCTAACCCTAACCCTAACCCTAACCCTAACCCTAACCCTAACCCTAACCCTAACCCTAACCCTAACCCTAACCCTAACCCTAACCCTAACCCTAACCCTAACCCTAACCCTAACCCTAACCCTAACCCTAACCCTAACCCTAACCCTAACCCTAACCCTAACCCTAACCCTAACCCTAACCCTAACCCTAACCCTAACCCTAACCCTAACCCTAACCCTAACCCTAACCCTAACCCTAACCCTAACCCTAACCCTAACCCTAACCCTAACCCTAACCCTAACCCTAACCCTAACCCTAACCCTAACCCTAACCCTAACCCTAACCCTAACCTAACCCTAACCCTAACCCTAACCCTAACCCTAACCCTAACCCTAACCCTAACCCTAACCCTAACCCTAACCCTAACCCTAACCCTAACCCTAACCCTAACCCTAACCCTAACCCTAACCCTAACCCTAACCCTAACCCTAACCCTAACCCTAACCCTAACCCTAACCCTAACCCTAACCCTAACCCTAACCCTAACCCTAACCCTAACCCTAACCCTAACCCTAACCCTAACCCTAACCCTAACCCTAACCCTAACCCTAACCCTAACCCTAACCCTAACCCTAACCCTAACCCTAACCCTAACCCTAACCCTAACCCTAACCCTAACCCTAACCCTAACCCTAACCCTAACCCTAACCCTAACCCTAACCCTAACCCTAACCCTAACCCTAACCCTAACCCTAACCCTAACCCTAACCCTAACCCTAACCCTAACCCTAACCCTAACCCTAACCCTAACCCTAACCCTAACCCTAACCCTAACCCTAACCCTAACCCTAACCCTAACCCTAACCCTAACCCTAACCCTAACCCTAACCCTAACCCTAACCCTAACCCTAACCCTAACCCTAACCCTAACCCTAACCCTAACCCTAACCCTAACCCTAACCCTAACCCTAACCCTAACCCTAACCCTAACCCTAACCCTAACCCTAACCCTAACCCTAACCCTAACCCTAACCCTAACCCTAACCCTAACCCTAACCCTAACCCTAACCCTAACCCTAACCCTAACCCTAACCCTAACCCTAACCCTAACCCTAACCCTAACCCTAACCCTAACCCTAACCCTAACCCTAACCCTAACCCTAACCCTAACCCTAACCCTAACCCTAACCCTAACCCTAACCCTAACCCTAACCCTAACCCTAACCCTAACCCTAACCTAACCCTAACCCTAACCCTAACCCTAACCCTAACCCTAACCCTAACCCTAACCCTAACCCTAACCCTAACCCTAACCCTAACCCTAACCCTAACCCTAACCCTAACCCTAACCCTAACCCTAACCCTAACCCTAACCCTAACCCTAACCCTAACCCTAACCCTAACCCTAACCCTAACCCTAACCCTAACCCTAACCCTAACCCTAACCCTAACCCTAACCCTAACCCTAACCCTAACCCTAACCCTAACCCTAACCCTAACCCTAACCCTAACCCTAACCCTAACCCTAACCCTAACCCTAACCCTAACCCTAACCCTAACCCTAACCCTAACCCTAACCCTAACCCTAACCCTAACCCTAACCCTAACCCTAACCCTAACCCTAACCCTAACCCTAACCCTAACCCTAACCCTAACCCTAACCCTAACCCTAACCCTAACCCTAACCCTAACCCTAACCCTAACCCTAACCCTAACCCTAACCCTAACCCTAACCCTAACCCTAACCCTAACCCTAACCCTAACCCTAACCCTAACCCTAACCCTAACCCTAACCCTAACCCTAACCCTAACCCTAACCCTAACCCTAACCCTAACCCTAACCCTAACCCTAACCCTAACCCTAACCCTAACCCTAACCCTAACCCTAACCCTAACCCTAACCCTAACCCTAACCCTAACCCTAACCCTAACCCTAACCCTAACCCTAACCCTAACCCTAACCCTAACCCTAACCCTAACCCTAACCCTAACCCTAACCCTAACCCTAACCCTAACCCTAACCCTAACCCTAACCCTAACCCTAACCCTAACCCTAACCCTAACCCTAACCCTAACCCTAACCCTAACCCTAACCCTAACCCTAACCCTAACCCTAACCCTAACCCTAACCCTAACCCTAACCCTAACCCTAACCCTAACCCTAACCCTAACCCTAACCCTAACCCTAACCCTAACCCTAACCCTAACCCTAACCCTAACCCTAACCCTAACCCTAACCCTAACCCTAACCCTAACCCTAACCCTAACCCTAACCCTAACCCTAACCCTAACCCTAACCCTAACCCTAACCCTAACCCTAACCCTAACCCTAACCCTAACCCTAACCCTAACCCTAACCCTAACCCTAACCCTAACCCTAACCCTAACCCTAACCCTAACCCTAACCCTAACCCTAACCCTAACCCTAACCCTAACCCTAACCCTAACCCTAACCCTAACCCTAACCCTAACCCTAACCCTAACCCTAACCCTAACCCTAACCCTAACCCTAACCCTAACCCTAACCCTAACCCTAACCCTAACCCTAACCCTAACCCTAACCCTAACCCTAACCCTAACCCTAACCCTAACCCTAACCCTAACCCTAACCCTAACCCTAACCCTAACCCTAACCCTAACCCTAACCCTAACCCTAACCCTAACCCTAACCCTAACCCTAACCCTAACCCTAACCCTAACCCTAACCCTAACCCTAACCCTAACCCTAACCCTAACCCTAACCCTAACCCTAACCCTAACCCTAACCCTAACCCTAACCCTAACCCTAACCCTAACCCTAACCCTAACCCTAACCCTAACCCTAACCCTAACCCTAACCCTAACCCTAACCCTAACCCTAACCCTAACCCTAACCCTAACCTAACCCTAACCCTAACCCTAACCCTAACCCTAACCCTAACCCTAACCCTAACCCTAACCCTAACCCTAACCCTAACCCTAACCCTAACCCTAACCCTAACCCTAACCCTAACCCTAACCCTAACCTAACCCTAACCCTAACCCTAACCCTAACCCTAACCCTAACCCTAACCCTAACCCTAACCCTAACCCTAACCCTAACCCTAACCCTAACCCTAACCCTAACCCTAACCCTAACCCTAACCCTAACCCTAACCCTAACCCTAACCCTAACCCTAACCCTAACCCTAACCCTAACCCTAACCCTAACCCTAACCCTAACCCTAACCCTAACCCTAACCTAACCCTAACCCTAACCCTAACCCTAACCCTAACCCTAACCCTAACCCTAACCCTAACCCTAACCCTAACCCTAACCCTAACCCTAACCCTAACCCTAACCCTAACCCTAACCCTAACCCTAACCCTAACCCTAACCCTAACCCTAACCCTAACCCTAACCCTAACCCTAACCCTAACCCTAACCCTAACCCTAACCCTAACCCTAACCCTAACCCTAACCCTAACCCTAACCCTAACCCTAACCCTAACCCTAACCCTAACCCTAACCCTAACCCTAACCCTAACCCTAACCCTAACCCTAACCCTAACCCTAACCCTAACCCTAACCCTAACCCTAACCCTAACCCTAACCCTAACCCTAACCCTAACCCTAACCCTAACCCTAACCCTAACCCTAACCCTAACCCTAACCCTAACCCTAACCCTAACCCTAACCCTAACCCTAACCCTAACCCTAACCCTAACCCTAACCCTAACCCTAACCCTAACCCTAACCCTAACCCTAACCCTAACCCTAACCCTAACCCTAACCCTAACCCTAACCCTAACCCTAACCCTAACCCTAACCCTAACCCTAACCCTAACCCTAACCCTAACCCTAACCCTAACCCTAACCCTAACCCTAACCCTAACCCTAACCCTAACCCTAACCCTAACCCTAACCCTAACCCTAACCCTAACCCTAACCCTAACCCTAACCCTAACCCTAACCCTAACCCTAACCCTAACCCTAACCCTAACCCTAACCCTAACCCTAACCCTAACCCTAACCCTAACCCTAACCCTAACCCTAACCCTAACCCTAACCCTAACCCTAACCCTAACCCTAACCCTAACCCTAACCCTAACCCTAACCCTAACCCTAACCCTAACCCTAACCCTAACCCTAACCCTAACCCTAACCCTAACCCTAACCCTAACCCTAACCCTAACCCTAACCCTAACCCTAACCCTAACCCTAACCCTAACCCTAACCCTAACCCTAACCCTAACCCTAACCCTAACCCTAACCCTAACCCTAACCCTAACCCTAACCCTAACCCTAACCCTAACCCTAACCCTAACCCTAACCCTAACCCTAACCCTAACCCTAACCCTAACCCTAACCCTAACCCTAACCCTAACCCTAACCCTAACCCTAACCCTAACCCTAACCCTAACCCTAACCCTAACCCTAACCCTAACCCTAACCCTAACCCTAACCCTAACCCTAACCCTAACCCTAACCCTAACCCTAACCCTAACCCTAACCCTAACCCTAACCCTAACCCTAACCCTAACCCTAACCCTAACCCTAACCCTAACCCTAACCCTAACCCTAACCCTAACCCTAACCCTAACCCTAACCCTAACCCTAACCCTAACCCTAACCCTAACCCTAACCCTAACCCTAACCCTAACCCTAACCCTAACCCTAACCCTAACCCTAACCCTAACCCTAACCCTAACCCTAACCCTAACCCTAACCCTAACCCTAACCCTAACCCTAACCCTAACCCTAACCCTAACCCTAACCCTAACCCTAACCCTAACCCTAACCCTAACCCTAACCCTAACCCTAACCCTAACCCTAACCCTAACCCTAACCCTAACCCTAACCCTAACCCTAACCCTAACCCTAACCCTAACCCTAACCCTAACCCTAACCCTAACCCTAACCCTAACCCTAACCCTAACCCTAACCCTAACCCTAACCTAACCCTAACCCTAACCCTAACCCTAACCCTAACCCTAACCCTAACCCTAACCCTAACCCTAACCCTAACCCTAACCCTAACCCTAACCCTAACCCTAACCCTAACCCTAACCCTAACCCTAACCCTAACCCTAACCCTAACCCTAACCCTAACCCTAACCCTAACCCTAACCCTAACCCTAACCCTAACCCTAACCCTAACCCTAACCCTAACCCTAACCCTAACCCTAACCCTAACCCTAACCCTAACCCTAACCCTAACCCTAACCCTAACCCTAACCCTAACCCTAACCCTAACCCTAACCCTAACCCTAACCCTAACCCTAACCCTAACCCTAACCCTAACCCTAACCCTAACCCTAACCCTAACCCTAACCCTAACCCTAACCCTAACCCTAACCCTAACCCTAACCCTAACCCTAACCCTAACCCTAACCCTAACCCTAACCCTAACCCTAACCCTAACCCTAACCCTAACCCTAACCCTAACCCTAACCCTAACCCTAACCCTAACCCTAACCCTAACCCTAACCCTAACCCTAACCCTAACCCTAACCCTAACCCTAACCCTAACCCTAACCCTAACCCTAACCCTAACCCTAACCCTAACCCTAACCCTAACCCTAACCCTAACCCTAACCCTAACCCTAACCCTAACCCTAACCCTAACCCTAACCCTAACCCTAACCCTAACCCTAACCCTAACCCTAACCCTAACCCTAACCCTAACCCTAACCCTAACCCTAACCCTAACCCTAACCCTAACCCTAACCCTAACCCTAACCCTAACCCTAACCCTAACCCTAACCCTAACCCTAACCCTAACCCTAACCCTAACCCTAACCCTAACCCTAACCCTAACCCTAACCCTAACCCTAACCCTAACCCTAACCCTAACCCTAACCCTAACCCTAACCCTAACCCTAACCTAACCCTAACCCTAACCCTAACCCTAACCCTAACCCTAACCCTAACCCTAACCCTAACCCTAACCCTAACCCTAACCCTAACCCTAACCCTAACCCTAACCCTAACCCTAACCCTAACCCTAACCCTAACCCTAACCCTAACCCTAACCCTAACCCTAACCCTAACCCTAACCCTAACCCTAACCCTAACCCTAACCCTAACCCTAACCCTAACCCTAACCCTAACCCTAACCCTAACCCTAACCCTAACCCTAACCCTAACCCTAACCCTAACCCTAACCCTAACCCTAACCCTAACCCTAACCCTAACCCTAACCCTAACCCTAACCCTAACCCTAACCCTAACCCTAACCCTAACCCTAACCCTAACCCTAACCCTAACCCTAACCCTAACCCTAACCCTAACCCTAACCCTAACCCTAACCCTAACCCTAACCCTAACCCTAACCCTAACCCTAACCCTAACCCTAACCCTAACCCTAACCCTAACCCTAACCCTAACCTAACCCTAACCCTAACCCTAACCCTAACCCTAACCCTAACCCTAACCCTAACCCTAACCCTAACCCTAACCCTAACCCTAACCCTAACCCTAACCCTAACCCTAACCCTAACCCTAACCCTAACCCTAACCCTAACCCTAACCCTAACCCTAACCCTAACCCTAACCCTAACCCTAACCCTAACCCTAACCCTAACCCTAACCCTAACCCTAACCCTAACCCTAACCCTAACCCTAACCCTAACCCTAACCCTAACCCTAACCCTAACCCTAACCCTAACCCTAACCCTAACCTAACCCTAACCCTAACCCTAACCCTAACCCTAACCCTAACCCTAACCCTAACCCTAACCCTAACCCTAACCCTAACCCTAACCCTAACCCTAACCCTAACCCTAACCCTAACCCTAACCCTAACCCTAACCCTAACCCTAACCCACCCTAACCCTAACCCTAACCCTAACCCTAACCCTAACCCTAACCCTAACCCTAACCCTAACCCTAACCCTAACCCTAACCCTAACCCTAACCCTAACCCTAACCCTAACCCTAACCCTAACCCTAACCCTAACCCTAACCCTAACCCTAACCCTAACCCTAACCCTAACCCTAACCCTAACCCTAACCCTAACCCTAACCCTAACCCTAACCCTAACCCTAACCCTAACCCTAACCCTAACCCTAACCCTAACCCTAACCCTAACCCTAACCCTAACCCTAACCCTAACCCTAACCCTAACCCTACCCTAACCCTAACCCTAACCCTAACCCTAACCCTAACCCTAACCCTAACCCTAACCCTAACCCTAACCCTAACCCTAACCCTAACCCTAACCCTAACCCTAACCCTAACCCTAACCCTAACCCTAACCCTAACCCTAACCCTAACCCTAACCCTAACCCTAACCCTAACCCTAACCCTAACCCTAACCCTAACCCTAACCCTAACCCTAACCCTAACCCTAACCCTAACCCTAACCCTAACCCTAACCCTAACCCTAACCCTAACCCTAACCCTAACCCTAACCCTAACCCTAACCCTAACCCTAACCCTAACCCTAACCCTAACCCTAACCCTAACCCTAACCCTAACCCTAACCCTAACCCTAACCCTAACCCTAACCCTAACCCTAACCCTAACCCTAACCCTAACCCTAACCCTAACCCTAACCCTAACCCTAACCCTAACCCTAACCCTAACCCTAACCCTAACCCTAACCTAACCCTAACCCTAACCCTAACCCTAACCCTAACCCTAACCCTAACCCTAACCCTAACCCTAACCCTAACCCTAACCCTAACCCTAACCCTAACCCTAACCCTAACCCTAACCCTAACCCTAACCCTAACCCTAACCCTAACCCTAACCCTAACCCTAACCCTAACCCTAACCCTAACCCTAACCCTAACCCTAACCCTAACCCTAACCCTAACCCTAACCCTAACCCTAACCCTAACCCTAACCCTAACCCTAACCCTAACCCTAACCCTAACCCTAACCCTAACCCTAACCCTAACCCTAACCCTAACCCTAACCCTAACCCTAACCCTAACCCTAACCCTAACCCTAACCCTAACCCTAACCCTAACCCTAACCCTAACCCTAACCCTAACCCTAACCCTAACCCTAACCCTAACCCTAACCCTAACCCTAACCCTAACCCTAACCCTAACCCTAACCCTAACCCTAACCCTAACCCTAACCCTAACCCTAACCCTAACCCTAACCCTAACCCTAACCCTAACCCTAACCCTAACCCTAACCCTAACCCTAACCCTAACCCTAACCCTAACCCTAACCCTAACCCTAACCCTAACCCTAACCCTAACCCTAACCCTAACCCTAACCCTAACCCTAACCCTAACCCTAACCCTAACCCTAACCCTAACCCTAACCCTAACCCTAACCCTAACCCTAACCCTAACCCTAACCCTAACCCTAACCCTAACCCTAACCCTAACCCTAACCCTAACCCTAACCCTAACCCTAACCCTAACCCTAACCCTAACCCTAACCCTAACCCTAACCCTAACCCTAACCCTAACCCTAACCCTAACCCTAACCCTAACCCTAACCCTAACCCTAACCCTAACCCTAACCCTAACCCTAACCCTAACCCTAACCCTAACCCTAACCCTAACCCTAACCCTAACCCTAACCCTAACCCTAACCCTAACCCTAACCCTAACCCTAACCCTAACCCTAACCCTAACCCTAACCCTAACCCTAACCCTAACCCTAACCCTAACCCTAACCCTAACCCTAACCCTAACCCTAACCCTAACCCTAACCCTAACCCTAACCCTAACCCTAACCCTAACCCTAACCCTAACCCTAACCCTAACCCTAACCCTAACCCTAACCCTAACCCTAACCCTAACCCTAACCCTAACCCTAACCCTAACCCTAACCCTAACCCTAACCCTAACCCTAACCCTAACCCTAACCCTAACCCTAACCCTAACCCTAACCCTAACCCTAACCCTAACCCTAACCCTAACCCTAACCCTAACCCTAACCCTAACCCTAACCCTAACCCTAACCCTAACCCTAACCCTAACCCTAACCCTAACCCTAACCCTAACCCTAACCCTAACCCTAACCCTAACCCTAACCCTAACCCTAACCCTAACCTAACCCTAACCCTAACCCTAACCCTAACCCTAACCCTAACCCTAACCCTAACCCTAACCCTAACCCTAACCCTAACCCTAACCCTAACCCTAACCCTAACCCTAACCCTAACCCTAACCCTAACCCTAACCCTAACCCTAACCCTAACCCTAACCCTAACCCTAACCCTAACCCTAACCCTAACCCTAACCCTAACCCTAACCCTAACCCTAACCCTAACCCTAACCCTAACCCTAACCCTAACCCTAACCCTAACCCTAACCCTAACCCTAACCCTAACCCTAACCCTAACCCTAACCCTAACCCTAACCCTAACCCTAACCCTAACCCTAACCCTAACCCTAACCCTAACCCTAACCCTAACCCTAACCCTAACCCTAACCCTAACCCTAACCCTAACCCTAACCCTAACCCTAACCCTAACCCTAACCCTAACCCTAACCCTAACCCTAACCCTAACCCTAACCCTAACCCTAACCCTAACCCTAACCCTAACCCTAACCCTAACCCTAACCCTAACCCTAACCCTAACCCTAACCCTAACCCTAACCCTAACCCTAACCCTAACCCTAACCCTAACCCTAACCCTAACCCTAACCCTAACCCTAACCCTAACCCTAACCCTAACCCTAACCCTAACCCTAACCCTAACCCTAACCCTAACCCTAACCCTAACCCTAACCCTAACCCTAACCCTAACCCTAACCCTAACCCTAACCCTAACCCTAACCCTAACCCTAACCCTAACCCTAACCCTAACCCTAACCCTAACCCTAACCCTAACCCTAACCCTAACCCTAACCCTAACCCTAACCCTAACCCTAACCCTAACCCTAACCCTAACCCTAACCCTAACCCTAACCCTAACCCTAACCCTAACCCTAACCCTAACCCTAACCCTAACCCTAACCCTAACCCTAACCCTAACCCTAACCCTAACCCTAACCCTAACCCTAACCCTAACCCTAACCCTAACCCTAACCCTAACCCTAACCCTAACCCTAACCCTAACCCTAACCCTAACCCTAACCCTAACCCTAACCCTAACCCTAACCCTAACCCTAACCCTAACCCTAACCCTAACCCTAACCCTAACCCTAACCCTAACCCTAACCCTAACCCTAACCCTAACCCTAACCCTAACCCTAACCCTAACCCTAACCCTAACCCTAACCCTAACCCTAACCCTAACCCTAACCCTAACCCTAACCCTAACCCTAACCCTAACCCTAACCCTAACCCTAACCCTAACCCTAACCCTAACCCTAACCCTAACCCTAACCCTAACCCTAACCCTAACCCTAACCCTAACCCTAACCCTAACCCTAACCCTAACCCTAACCCTAACCCTAACCCTAACCCTAACCCTAACCCTAACCCTAACCCTAACCCTAACCCTAACCCTAACCCTAACCCTAACCCTAACCCTAACCCTAACCCTAACCCTAACCCTAACCCTAACCCTAACCCTAACCCTAACCCTAACCCTAACCCTAACCCTAACCCTAACCCTAACCCTAACCCTAACCCTAACCCTAACCCTAACCCTAACCCTAACCCTAACCCTAACCCTAACCCTAACCCTAACCCTAACCCTAACCCTAACCCTAACCCTAACCCTAACCCTAACCCTAACCCTAACCCTAACCCTAACCCTAACCCTAACCCTAACCCTAACCCTAACCCTAACCCTAACCCTAACCCTAACCCTAACCCTAACCCTAACCCTAACCCTAACCCTAACCCTAACCCTAACCCTAACCCTAACCCTAACCCTAACCCTAACCCTAACCCTAACCCTAACCCTAACCCTAACCCTAACCCTAACCCTAACCCTAACCCTAACCCTAACCCTAACCCTAACCCTAACCCTAACCCTAACCCTAACCCTAACCCTAACCCTAACCCTAACCCTAACCCTAACCCTAACCCTAACCCTAACCCTAACCCTAACCCTAACCCTAACCCTAACCCTAACCCTAACCCTAACCCTAACCCTAACCCTAACCCTAACCCTAACCCTAACCCTAACCCTAACCCTAACCCTAACCCTAACCCTAACCCTAACCCTAACCCTAACCCTAACCCTAACCCTAACCCTAACCCTAACCCTAACCCTAACCCTAACCCTAACCCTAACCCTAACCCTAACCCTAACCCTAACCCTAACCCTAACCCTAACCCTAACCCTAACCCTAACCCTAACCCTAACCCTAACCCTAACCCTAACCCTAACCCTAACCCTAACCCTAACCCTAACCCTAACCCTAACCCTAACCCTAACCCTAACCCTAACCCTAACCCTAACCCTAACCCTAACCCTAACCCTAACCCTAACCCTAACCCTAACCCTAACCCTAACCCTAACCCTAACCCTAACCCTAACCCTAACCCTAACCCTAACCCTAACCCTAACCCTAACCCTAACCCTAACCCTAACCCTAACCCTAACCCTAACCCTAACCCTAACCCTAACCCTAACCCTAACCCTAACCCTAACCCTAACCCTAACCCTAACCCTAACCCTAACCCTAACCCTAACCCTAACCCTAACCCTAACCCTAACCCTAACCCTAACCCTAACCCTAACCCTAACCCTAACCCTAACCCTAACCCTAACCCTAACCCTAACCCTAACCCTAACCCTAACCCTAACCCTAACCCTAACCCTAACCCTAACCCTAACCCTAACCCTAACCCTAACCCTAACCCTAACCCTAACCCTAACCCTAACCCTAACCCTAACCCTAACCCTAACCCTAACCCTAACCCTAACCCTAACCCTAACCCTAACCCTAACCCTAACCCTAACCCTAACCCTAACCCTAACCCTAACCCTAACCCTAACCCTAACCCTAACCCTAACCCTAACCCTAACCCTAACCCTAACCCTAACCCTAACCCTAACCCTAACCCTAACCCTAACCCTAACCCTAACCCTAACCCTAACCCTAACCCTAACCCTAACCCTAACCCTAACCCTAACCCTAACCCTAACCCTAACCCTAACCCTAACCCTAACCCTAACCCTAACCCTAACCCTAACCCTAACCCTAACCCTAACCCTAACCCTAACCCTAACCCTAACCCTAACCCTAACCCTAACCCTAACCCTAACCCTAACCCTAACCCTAACCCTAACCCTAACCCTAACCCTAACCCTAACCCTAACCCTAACCCTAACCCTAACCCTAACCCTAACCCTAACCCTAACCCTAACCCTAACCCTAACCCTAACCCTAACCCTAACCCTAACCCTAACCCTAACCCTAACCCTAACCCTAACCCTAACCCTAACCCTAACCCTAACCCTAACCCTAACCCTAACCCTAACCCTAACCCTAACCCTAACCCTAACCCTAACCCTAACCCTAACCCTAACCCTAACCCTAACCCTAACCCTAACCCTAACCCTAACCCTAACCCTAACCCTAACCCTAACCCTAACCCTAACCCTAACCCTAACCCTAACCCTAACCCTAACCCTAACCCTAACCCTAACCCTAACCCTAACCCTAACCCTAACCCTAACCCTAACCCTAACCCTAACCCTAACCCTAACCCTAACCCTAACCCTAACCCTAACCCTAACCCTAACCCTAACCCTAACCCTAACCCTAACCCTAACCCTAACCCTAACCCTAACCCTAACCCTAACCCTAACCCTAACCCTAACCCTAACCCTAACCCTAACCCTAACCCTAACCCTAACCCTAACCCTAACCCTAACCCTAACCCTAACCCTAACCCTAACCCTAACCCTAACCCTAACCCTAACCCTAACCCTAACCCTAACCCTAACCCTAACCCTAACCCTAACCCTAACCCTAACCCTAACCCTAACCCTAACCCTAACCCTAACCCTAACCCTAACCCTAACCCTAACCCTAACCCTAACCCTAACCCTAACCCTAACCCTAACCCTAACCCTAACCCTAACCCTAACCCTAACCCTAACCCTAACCCTAACCCTAACCCTAACCCTAACCCTAACCCTAACCCTAACCCTAACCCTAACCCTAACCCTAACCCTAACCCTAACCCTAACCCTAACCCTAACCCTAACCCTAACCCTAACCCTAACCCTAACCCTAACCCTAACCCTAACCCTAACCCTAACCCTAACCCTAACCCTAACCCTAACCCTAACCCTAACCCTAACCCTAACCCTAACCCTAACCCTAACCCTAACCCTAACCCTAACCCTAACCCTAACCCTAACCCTAACCCTAACCCTAACCCTAACCCTAACCCTAACCCTAACCCTAACCCTAACCCTAACCCTAACCCTAACCCTAACCCTAACCCTAACCCTAACCCTAACCCTAACCCTAACCCTAACCCTAACCCTAACCCTAACCCTAACCCTAACCCTAACCCTAACCCTAACCCTAACCCTAACCCTAACCCTAACCCTAACCCTAACCCTAACCCTAACCCTAACCCTAACCCTAACCCTAACCCTAACCCTAACCCTAACCCTAACCCTAACCCTAACCCTAACCCTAACCCTAACCCTAACCCTAACCCTAACCCTAACCCTAACCCTAACCCTAACCCTAACCCTAACCCTAACCCTAACCCTAACCCTAACCCTAACCCTAACCCTAACCCTAACCCTAACCCTAACCCTAACCCTAACCCTAACCCTAACCCTAACCCTAACCCTAACCCTAACCCTAACCCTAACCCTAACCCTAACCCTAACCCTAACCCTAACCCTAACCCTAACCCTAACCCTAACCCTAACCCTAACCCTAACCCTAACCCTAACCCTAACCCTAACCCTAACCCTAACCCTAACCCTAACCCTAACCCTAACCCTAACCCTAACCCTAACCCTAACCCTAACCCTAACCCTAACCCTAACCCTAACCCTAACCCTAACCCTAACCCTAACCCTAACCCTAACCCTAACCCTAACCCTAACCCTAACCCTAACCCTAACCCTAACCCTAACCCTAACCCTAACCCTAACCCTAACCCTAACCCTAACCCTAACCCTAACCCTAACCCTAACCCTAACCCTAACCCTAACCCTAACCCTAACCCTAACCCTAACCCTAACCCTAACCCTAACCCTAACCCTAACCCTAACCCTAACCCTAACCCTAACCCTAACCCTAACCCTAACCCTAACCCTAACCCTAACCCTAACCCTAACCCTAACCCTAACCCTAACCCTAACCCTAACCCTAACCCTAACCCTAACCCTAACCCTAACCCTAACCCTAACCCTAACCCTAACCCTAACCCTAACCCTAACCCTAACCCTAACCCTAACCCTAACCCTAACCCTAACCCTAACCCTAACCCTAACCCTAACCCTAACCCTAACCCTAACCCTAACCCTAACCCTAACCCTAACCCTAACCCTAACCCTAACCCTAACCCTAACCCTAACCCTAACCCTAACCCTAACCCTAACCCTAACCCTAACCCTAACCCTAACCCTAACCCTAACCCTAACCCTAACCCTAACCCTAACCCTAACCCTAACCCTAACCCTAACCCTAACCCTAACCCTAACCCTAACCCTAACCCTAACCCTAACCCTAACCCTAACCCTAACCCTAACCCTAACCCTAACCCTAACCCTAACCCTAACCCTAACCCTAACCCTAACCCTAACCCTAACCCTAACCCTAACCCTAACCCTAACCCTAACCCTAACCCTAACCCTAACCCTAACCCTAACCCTAACCCTAACCCTAACCCTAACCCTAACCCTAACCCTAACCCTAACCCTAACCCTAACCCTAACCCTAACCCTAACCCTAACCCTAACCCTAACCCTAACCCTAACCCTAACCCTAACCCTAACCCTAACCCTAACCCTAACCCTAACCCTAACCCTAACCCTAACCCTAACCCTAACCCTAACCCTAACCCTAACCCTAACCCTAACCCTAACCCTAACCCTAACCCTAACCCTAACCCTAACCCTAACCCTAACCCTAACCCTAACCCTAACCCTAACCCTAACCCTAACCCTAACCCTAACCCTAACCCTAACCCTAACCCTAACCCTAACCCTAACCCTAACCCTAACCCTAACCCTAACCCTAACCCTAACCCTAACCCTAACCCTAACCCTAACCCTAACCCTAACCCTAACCCTAACCCTAACCCTAACCCTAACCCTAACCCTAACCCTAACCCTAACCCTAACCCTAACCCTAACCCTAACCCTAACCCTAACCCTAACCCTAACCCTAACCCTAACCCTAACCCTAACCCTAACCCTAACCCTAACCCTAACCCTAACCCTAACCCTAACCCTAACCCTAACCCTAACCCTAACCCTAACCCTAACCCTAACCCTAACCCTAACCCTAACCCTAACCCTAACCCTAACCCTAACCCTAACCCTAACCCTAACCCTAACCCTAACCCTAACCCTAACCCTAACCCTAACCCTAACCCTAAC
>NC_091266.1:64405000-64425000 GCF_042477335.2 Ovis canadensis | reverse complement strand
ATTATGTATGATAATATATGCACGTTTTCTTATTTTTAACTTCAGGGCCATATGTGGTGCTGTTGTCGGAGCAGGTGAAAAGTCTGAGTGTGTTTAATTTGCTTGACAAACATTAGGCTGGGGCTTGTCAAGTGGAGTATAGCGAATGCCAGTCTTTATTTACTCCTTATTGATTACCCCAAACTCTAAACATCTGCATACCTTGTATAAATTTCCACTTATGAAGCTGAAATTGATGAATGAAAGCCCATGCCATTTCCCGGGGATTGGTACATTTCAGGAGTGAATCACAATCAATTATTGTCATAGAACTATTGAAATATAAAGAGAGTAGGGAGGGGGGGCCGTGGCCGCTCTGGGTGGATTCAGGCACGAGCCATTCCTCCCACGTGTGTGCGAGGAGCCCGGGACTTCGTAACGAGCATGGCAAGTGTGCTGATTGGCAAGGGGCTGCTGGCGCCTTCCCCTAAAATGGGAAGATTCATATTTGGGGGTTATGATCGGGTGGCAGTTTTCAAGTGCATTGTCACAGGTTGGGAAAGCATTTTAATCAAGCTGGCTCGTTGTGCCTACTTGCGATGTGGTTTAAGCAGCAGTCTTATTAGTTTAACCCTGCACGGTGAAAGCAAGCAGGCTTATTTCTGATTAGATCAAATGTGCAGACATAATGGAAAAAGTAATTAAGTGATGAATGTACTCTTAGACGTGGACTAATCATACTGTATTTATGTGGCTGGTGCATAGCTGTGACCTTCTGTGCCGTGTTTATGGTCAGTGGTGATTATCATTAATTTGTAACACATATAAACATTCGTGCAACACAGCTCTCTGAGCTGATCTGGGACGCACAGTTCTTGACTGGGACCCACAGGGTTGCTCACCTTGTAGGTGTCCATTGCTCCCAGCTAAGCCCTCACGTGAGTGGAAACTGCTGCAGAAGCCCCCGTGCTCTTCCGCAGGAACAAGTCTTACATGGAGACCGAGCTCCTCACGCTCCTGGCTCACTGCCTTCATGGTAGTGGCTTCCAGGGAGCTCGGATCTGCCCCTCCCTCGTTTTCCTGGGGAGGCCCCAGCACCACTTCCTGGCCCCTGCTTGTCAGCAGTCCTAGACTAGGATCCCCCACAAGGTCCAGAATCATCCTGTTCCATCAAGAGTACTTGACTTGGTCATTTCTCTGAAGCTGCTGAGACATGAATGCTTCCTGGCTGGTGCCTTTGCCCTGGGTCACGGTGGAGGCCATTGCTGGAGAGAGGAGGCCCATCCGTCTCCCGTAACAGCCTGGCTGGCTGCAGGTCAGCCCCCGAGGAAGAGACCTCAGACGGGGCCGGCCTGGGCAGACATCTCAGATGCCCGGTGCTTGGAGGGAGTGATATCAAACCCTTCCGCCACTGTCACACGCTCCTGAAGCACGCTCTGGGCTGAATCAGAGAGCCTCTCACCAGGGTCACGTGCAGTGAGGCCTCTGTGGGCCACTGGAGTTCTGTGCTTTCTTTATCAAAGAATTCTCAGAAGTGGGCCACGGGGGCCCTTTAACTTGGTGGTGCTCCAAACCAGAGGCCACTGAGCCGCAAAGGTGGTGTGGAGCTGGCCGGGGACCCTGCGTCCCTGTGGATGTCACTGCGGGTCTGACGCCGAGCTAATTGCAGGCAGTCATCTAGCTCTGGCTTCTGCAAAAATGGACATAAACACGGAGGGAAAACACAACAGTTGTTCTCGTGAAGAGCGGCCTCGGGACAAAGACAAAGAATAAAAAATGTCTTTTGTATTTACTTGAAACAAATGAATGGTATCAGGTGAAAAATATCTGTCTGTGCTTGTTCAGATTTAAGGCCTACAAATTTGCACCTTATTTCAATTTCCTGCATGCACTGGAGGAGGTGCGAATAGCTTATTCAGAGGCAGATTAATGCAAAAGAGCTGAGGGGGGACATAAATCTACAAGCAGTGACTTGTACCATCATGTAAGTGTAATGATTATCAAACTGGAATCAGGGCTCGGAGTATCAGCTTAACACAGAGAAAATTTGCTTGATGTGAGAGTATTAAAGTCGTGCTATAATATATCCATATACTGTGACTAAATTTTATAGTTCATGAAGCATATTAGTATTACACTATATCCTGGTACATTCAAAAGGTGATTTCCATTTAGATGCTCATTTTTCATGAAGATAAATATGACATGAATCATAATTTCCCTGAAGTAAATATTACAAATAATAAAATACTCAGGCAAGCAAGTTGAGGAATGACAGTAATGTTTTCCATTTGTATGGTAAGTGACGAGCCTTGTGGACTATCAAGTAACAAATTGAATGTTTAATCTTTCTCCATGCAGATTGAGGGCGGCAGAGAAGCAGCGGTCTCACAGCAAATCGAGAGTTCTCTGGTGGGTCGTGAAGTATCAGCTATTTTGCCTTTGGAGGCCAATAGAGGGTGTCAGCAGAGCTTTGTCAAAATATATCACGAGCATGAAGTTGTAAAATTGCAATTTACAACAAAAAGACTTTGGGATAACGGGCAAATCTTAGGCATGCTAAATACATAGCAAATATTTAGAGAGGCTTTGCAAGCAATTTAAATATTGTTAGGGGGAGTTGCTTAGCATCTGTGGCGCATCCCAGAGGTAAGGAAAGAAACATATCCTATCAAACGGTAAATAGTCTATTTCAGATGATAAAAATATTCCTCAGCGACCAGCGGATGGAGTTAAGCTAATAGGTTGAAGGTGGCTTCCAGCCAGGCCCCAGAATCAGGCACGACACACCTCTGGGCATCATGGCCTGGCCACAGGACAGCAAATTTGCTGATCTGTCCTTACGTTTTGGGAGTTCCTCTGGGCCTCGGGGATGCAGGGGCCTGAGGCCTGGGATTGTGTCTCTGATCTCTGCGTGGTTGGCATGAGGCAGGGTCAGGGCCTCCCAGCACCCCGAGGGGCCCTCCAGGTCCCAGTTCAGGAGCGCTTGGAGGCACGGCCAGGGGATGATCTTTTTTGCTAAAGGTTCTGTTGTATATTAATTTTAAGTTGCAGTGTCTGTACTGCAAGGTGATGCCACTAGCATTTTGATTAAGGATTTTATACATGAAAAAATTTTCATTATCTGAGTTCCCAGAGCCCTCCTGATTGGTTGGCCACCTGACCCACAGCTGGGTCTCGCGGGCTGGGGTGGCGCTGGGGCGGAGGTGTGCCCTGCGCTGTGGTCTCTGCTACGGGAGCAATTAACGGGGCTCCTGACTCTCGGGAAAGTCATGACTCTCCACGAGCAAGAAAGCAGCAAAGGCACTTCAGTGGGTTTTGCTCGTTTTCTGTTTCAGGAGGGTGAGGAAGGCACGTGGCATCGGAGGCATCATGAGCATGCAGGACAAGGCTGGGGTGGGGGGCGGGAACAGCGTTAAGAGTATGGCCTACTTTTATTGTTGCTTTTTTAAAACAGGATATTCTTCAGTTAATTTGTCTCGGTCGCTTTCCGTAATTCTTTGAACGTCTGCTCAGATTAAGGGTGAGGAGATGTAGTCCTTGAATGGGGGACAGAAGGGCTTGCTGTCTTATCATATGAAGACAGGGACAGGACTGTGGGACTCACAGGGTTGTGCTGCTGGTGGTCAGCTCCCTGGGGGCTGCAGAACTCTGATCAGGAACTCCGCTGGGGGCAGCCGGAGAGTGAGGAGGGACGACCTAGCTGGGAGGAGGGTGGGTCCCAGGTCAGTCTGCAGGTGGGAGCTGCCTGTTGGTGGCTCCGGGGCTTCTGCCTGCTCCCAGGACGCCGCCGTGGGGAGCCCTCTAGTGGGGACCGGCGGCACTGCGGCCTGTCTGGCATCAGTGTGGATGTTGTCCCCCCTGGATCCCCAGCTCAGGGTGGACCCCGCCCCAGTAGGAGGGAGGTGAAGAGGGGGACTTCTCGGTGGGCCCTGAGCGCGGTGATGGGAACACGCTGGCTGTCCACGTGCTAGGCCAAGGCGACACACCTGTTCTCTGCAGAGCAGGCAGGACCTTCCGGAAGGTGCTGAGCGGCCTTGTCGGGGCGGGTGCTGGTCCTGCTCGCTGACCATCCTGGAAAGTTGCCGCTGATCAGCAGGAGCGGAGTGGTGCTGGCTGGAGGCCGCCTGTACTCCTGGGGCTGCAGCGGGAGGTGGGTGGTGGCTTCCCTGCCGTGTTCTCTGCGTGTCACTCCCTGGCCCGCGCCCTGCCGTTTGTAGGGTCCTGTGTACACTCTGTGCATGCTGGGGTTTTGACAACTCTCTTACCTTTTTTTTTGTAATTGCAGAATCATAAAATATTTTAATTTCAAGGTTAGCAATTTTCCCTTGCATACTTAATTTATAATTAGCTGGTTTATAAACCTGTTCTGCGAATATGATTTTACTGTTGCCAAATGTTCTTCATGAATAATTAAGGGCAAATCCCTATTTATCAAATTATTAATATACCTAATAGCCTTGTTTTCGTAAACAATGCATTGGAGTTGGATTTAAAGGGAGCCCTTCTCCGAGGGATCTGGTGTTGGGTTCCCACTGCGGTGAGGACCCTCTCGGGGTGTCTGCACAGAGGGATGCTTGTGCTGCGTCGATGTCACGCCCCCCCGGGGCTTCTTTCCTCCACAAAAGCGCAGGTATCAGTAGCTGGACAAACACAATGGCCATTCACCAGTGGGACTGGCCTCCCCGGCCCCGCGAACAATGTTGTTATTTGTTCTGAGCAGTTCAGCAGGAGCGTTTTTTGGAGGAAATGTAACAGATGAAACCATCCTTTCAGCCTTTCAAGGTCTCTTTTCGGCATAATCCTCCCCCACCATCCGCAGGATCCCGCTTTTCAAACTGGGAAAGCGACTCTCACCTGCAAGTTGGACCCAAGGACATAAAGAGCTGTGGTCCCGGCCCTCCAGCTGGGTGACCTGGATCCTTGAGGATTTGGGTCCAGAGGACAGAGGAAGAACTCCGGAACGTGCTTCAGTTGGGAGGGAAAATGAAAGCTCATGCGGGGTGTGTGTGTGTGTGAGTGTGTGTGCGTGCGTGTGCATGCATGCGTGTAACACTTGCCCAGGGTGTGTGTGTGTGTGTGTGTATGTAACACTCGCCTGGGGTGTCTGTGTGTAACACTCTCCCAGGAGTGTTTGTGACACTCACCCATGTGTGTGTTTGTGTGTGTGAGACACTCGCCCGGGTGTGTGTGTGTGTAACACTCTCCCAGTAGTGTTTGTGACACTCACCCGTGTCTGTGTGTGTGAGAGAGACACTCGCCCGGGTGTGTGTGTGTAACACTTGCCCAGGGTGTGTGTGTATAACACTCTCCCAGGAGTATTTGTGACACTCGCCCGTGTGTGTGACACTCACCCAGGGTGTGTGTGTGTGTGTGTAACACTCACCCGGGGGTGTGAGATACTCGCCCGGGGTATGTGTGTGAGATACTCGCCTGGGGTGTGTGTGTGTGTAACACTTGCCTGTGTGTGTGTGTGTGTAACACCCGGGGGTGTGTGTGTAACACTTGCCTGGGGGTGTGTGTGTAACACTCTCCCAGGAGTGTTTGTGACACTCACCTGTGTGTGTGAGACACTCGCCCGTGTGTGTGTGTGTGTGACACTCGCCCGTGTGTAACACTCACCCAGGGTGTGTGTGTGTGTAACACTTGCCTGTGTGTGTGTAACACCTGCCTGGGTGTGTGTAACACTCTCCCAGGAGTGTTTGTGACACTCACCTGTGTGTGTGAGATACTCGCCTGTGTGTGTGTGTGTGTGTGACACTCGCCCGTGTGTAACACTCACCCAGGGTGTGTGTGTGTGAGATACTCGCCTGGGGGGTGTGTGTGTGTGTAACACCTGGGGGTGTGTGTGTGTAACACTTGCCTGGGGGTGTGTGTGTAACACTCGCCCAGGTGTGTGTGCTCGTGCGTGTGTAACACTCACCTGGGGGTGTGTGCACGTGTAACACACAGCCCCGCCCTCCTCTGTGCCCGTCAGCTTCACCAAGGGCCGCAGGGCCGCTCCCTCTTGCTGTGCCAGTGCCCACGCCAGCCTCTCACCCACTGGAGGTCCCCAGCTGCCACCCCTTGGTAGTTCCAACAATCAGAACAACAAGCAAGCCCGTGACCCTGGTTCAGGACTATCTGCCTAGCGTCAAACTTGCGGGTATGCCGCCTGGGGGTCCCTGGCTTCCCCAGCTGGGGAGCCCGGCCCGTGTCCGGGGTGGTTTAGGCGCTGGCTTCCCCGGCGGGGGGCCTGTGTCCGGGGTGGCCATTGATGGGTCTCCAGAAGGAGACGAGGGCCTTGCGGCCGTGTTCTCGGGGCGGCCGTGCTCTCGGGGCGGCCGTGTGTGAGCCCCGCGCCGTGTGTGCGCGACGCCGTGCGCATGATTCATTCCCGAGCAGTTTTAGCCCTCATAAAATATTCATTTTGGTTGTGCAGGGCCCTGTAATTGCCATCTCTCACCCTGAATTATTTATACCTTGCACAGACTGACAAAGCTTTGCCATGCGGCCCTAGATGAATCAGAAACATGGATCTTTGCTGCCAACAGCATTATAGTTTCACAAAATATGGCAGCAACGTCACTCTGGGCTGCCTCATCTCTAAATCCAGCTTTTCTTGATTTGACATTTTCTTTACTCTTCCATTGTCTTAGTCAGGCAGAAAGGTTGCCTCTTAACTTGAAGCAGCAACCTTTCTTGCTTGCATTATAGCCGCTGTGCTTGAGAGGACTAATGTATCTTTATTGCCCTTACTTTTTTATGCTCGGTAACAAGACAGTGCTTGGGCCCACTTTAGAGCCATATATTATACATTAGCGATAAAATGATGCAAATAGTCCTGAATACTCTTCAGACAGATAGTGGAGATCAGGCTGGATCAAGCTGCTTGTCACAGAAACAGACGAGAAAAGGTGTCTGGAACTTGGGCCTGGCCGCCCGCCCTTGGCTGTGGGCTGCAGGCCCGGCTGGAGGGTCCCAGGCGAGGCTGGCGACCTGTATGGGCCCCTCTGTGGGTGGAGGTAGCATGCCAGGCTCCCCACTCTCGGATCCTAAATGCGTCTATTCAGCATCCAGCCTCTTCCCCAGCCTGGGCGCACCGGGACATCTCCACTTTGCAGCCGGGCGCTGACTGGTATTTCCTTGTGTTTCTCTGTTGCAGCCTGAACGCGCCTCCCTGCCTTGGGCGGGGACTCCGGGGGGTGGGACATGGGTGCGCACCGTCCCCACAGGCCCAGACTCGGGCACTTGGAAGGCATCGCATCTGGATATTCAGGGGAACCGTGTATCATGAATTAGGTACTGGGAGGAGGGAGCGAAACTCCTCCACAGACCTTTCCAAACTGGAAAGGGGAGAGACCCGACGGATTCTGACGTGTCCAGAGTTCTGGTTTCGGAGCCGAGACAATGACGGCCTGCAGCCGTTCCAGGGCAAGATGCCCACGTGCCCACGGGAAGGAGGGTTGGGGGTACTCACGTGCAGGGCTACATGGGGCGCTGGGCCACAGCGACCGTGCCCGGAACACCTTGGTCCTTCTCCGAGCCACGGAAAGGGCTTAATTTATGGCTCCTGGCTCATCAACAAAGGGAGCGAAAGCGGGAAGGCTCGGAGCTGTTTCAAGTAATGGATGACCTGGACACACATTTCTCTTGTATTTGTTGACACGCAGGAGTAATGAAGTTAAAGCTTTGCACACATGTGCCCCTCATTAAGCTGCATTACCTGCATTAAAACTAATAATTGCCACTCAGAGCTGGGCTCCCATTAATCATTTATAATGTTTTAATAAGTTTTTAATCAGGACCTAAAAGGCTAGAGAGGCCGGTGTGGGCAGGTCTGACACGGGCATCCTGTGTGCACGCACAGGCTTGATTTAAAATGTGATTTTTTTTTATTATTAATTCAGCCCACAGTGATGATGGTTCTTAATTAAGCAAGCTGGCGTGGACGAGGTAAAATGTGTGTCTGAATAGGGAAAGGCGAATAAGGTCTTCCCCACGTGGAGATTGGCGGGGCCGGGGGGAGTGGGGGTGCAGAGAAAACCCCAAACAAAAAACCTGCACGTTTGTTTTGAGGATTCTCCCTGTCGCCGGCAGAAATGAGAATGGCAAGAAGAGCCATCCCCGTATCTTCAGATCCGTCTGCACGCACCCAGTACGGTGGGAGAGGTTTGAAGCCCTAAGTTCGGATAAGCAGAGGCACTTAATCTCCGCACACAAAGTCTTTGTAAAAGTCTCCCCTGGAGCTGGCAACAAGTCAGGGGGTGCATCTGATGTGAGCCCAGTGATGCTGGCATTTTTCTTAAATAAGGAGCTTCGTGATCAGAGCTGGCAAATAGAGCAGTGTCCAGAGGGAGTGAGGAAGCGGTTTTAATGAGCCCGCAGCGAAAGACAAAATACAGACTGATTGACAGGGCGAATGATCTGCTGGGGAAATAATGTCAAAGCCGCGTCGCCCATTAGAAATAGAGAAATAGGTAAAGGGGGAAAGAGAGAGAGAGGCGCTTGAAGCAAGAGCCCTGGTGTAAATAGAGCGCACTTCACGTTTCTTTTGTGTTGTGCAGTTGACTTCTTTTAAACAGATAACCTTATCAAAACTATCATGAACTATCAGGAACAGTTACAGAAATTACTAACTAGAATCCTGACAGCGAGTCGGGGAGGGTAACTGACAGAGCGTGGAGCTCGGGCGCTTGTGTGCTGCAAGAGTGCCTACCTGGGCTTTACTTATCTGAACACATTAAAACCACCCAGAAAAGTTTAATGCGAGTCACACAAATTTCTCCAAAAGGAGGGCTCGGCAGGATCTGTTCTGGGGGTGGAGATGGAACTGGCCGGCAAAGCTATTAAATCCCATCAGATCTCTTTGGCATCATTTTAATGAGAATCATCACACCCGGTACAAGATCATGGTATCTATAAGTGCCTCTTGACAGCCGCCGCTGAAATTGTGATGAAAAGGAAAACCATTATAGCAGAAATTTAGCGATAAGGCCCTTTGGAGGGATGGTGGGGCCTGGTGTGGCTCTAGACCTCGAAGGGTTAATTTTCTAAACCTAATAATGTTCGATAGTGAGGTATTTGTCGGGAGATAAAGAAGTGATAGAATCTGGGAAGTGGGTCCCTTGGCGATTGTAGTACAAATATTGTTAATGCGGTGTGGTTACTACGGCAAGGGAAGTAAAATAGCTCCAGTCCACTGGAGACAGCCTCGGCTACAGTAGAGCAGGAACCTCCAGACAAAGGCCAGTAATTGTTGAACCGTGAGTCAAGCCGTGGATCCTCTCAAATCCTCCTCGATCTGCATTTACATGCAGGATATCATGCGTGCTGGGGGACGGCGCCCACGGGGACCAGGAGGCCCCCGTGGGGAGTTGGGCGGCCCCAGCCCTCCCGCTTGGGCGGGGGAGGGGGTGGGCCTCATCAAGGCCATCTGGGCCCAGCTGTAAAATTCAATCCCGTCCCCCCTCCGGGCCCTCCGTGATGACGTCATGCAGGCACTATGAGTATATGAGACCCATAACTTGAAATGTACAAGAATTTAATAAGTCTGGTGTTAAAGCAATTTGTCATGGCATATTTGAAGAATAAATCAGACTAATGGAGCAGATTTCCCCTCCTGTACGGCATTACAGGACATGAGCCCAGTCACAGCTAATGGCAGGAGTGGAGGGAAAAAAAAAGAGGCCTGACATTAAGACCCTCGCATTTTGGAAATCCGATACGTATTGACCTGTGTACTATCTCAGTGCACAGATCTGATGTCAGCAGAGTGTACTCGTGTATAGGAACTGCTCATTACAGGTTTTCTGAGGAAGCACATTGTCTGCGAGCCCCAGAAGCCGATCGGCTAGGATTGCTCAGTAATCAATACTGCAGCGACTGATGGCCCGGCGTGCACACACCACAGCTGCGGCCACCCTTTCAGGGGCTTCCCAGTAATTAGCCGGGGCTCCGCCAAAGCACTCCCCCACCAGTCACTTTCTTATCAGTCAGGGGAAAGTCTCCTGAAGGCTCTATCTTTTAATTTGACTCTTTTTAACTGTTTCCTTTCAAGGGGGCAGGTGGGGCCGCAGCCACCGGCGCCCTGGCTGGGGCCGCTGTCCTGGGGGAGGGTGCGGGGTGGACACCTCGTGGAGTGACCCACTTCAGAGTGAACAGTCCGGTGGCATTTAGTCCAGTCACAGGGCTGGGCAGCCACTGCCATCTACTCACAGATGTTTCTGCTGGCCCCCAGAGACCCCTCTGCCCATCAGACACTTGGTCCCCTTCCCCCCACGCCCCACCACCCTGCAGCTGCCAGCTGGGGTGTCCTTCCCCACTGCATCTGCTGGGTGGTTTTTTTTGACTCATTTTCCTGGTCAAGGTTACTAGGTATGAAGAGTTTCCTGGTTTTGTGTTCTGGATTCAGTAACTGAAAACAGGGTTGATCTGGGATGGGGGTCCCTGCTGTTGGGGAACCCCGGAAGCTGTCAGCCATGATTCACACACAAATGCTTTGGGACTCTTGACCGGTAACCCAGAGGCCGGTCCATCGGTATCAGTTTGCTGCTTGTTAAGAGCTCAGCCTTGAGATGGAAAATTGAGCACCACCCCCCCACCCCCAAGGTTCCAGTGCTTTTCAGTGCTGGGCTCAGATTTCCCATGTTGCCATGATGGAGGGCCAGGAGCAGAGGTCTGCGAGCTGGGACTGAGGCTGGGGTCCCGTGAGGGAGGGGCTGTGGGTGGAGCTCTGTCCTGGGGGTGGGCTCCATGAGCTTGGGCCCACCGGGGATCTGGGGTCAAGGCCTCCTGTCTCAAAGCTCATGGTCCCCTCCGTTTCCAAGCACCAGCAAGACCAGGCCTGGGGACAGTCTAAGACTTGACAACTGAAAAATTAAATAAATATCATTGCATATAGGGTTTCTTGAGAGGCTGTGAACAGGTTGTTTCAGACACGTGATACCCACGTGCAAAAGACGAGCCTCGAGACAGTTCGAAGCCTCCTTTTCCTCCTCAGTCACCAGGTGTGCACGCCAAGCCCATTGCCTTTCTAAGGAGACAATCTATTTCTCCTTTGACCAGAGGGAAAGAAATCATTATTCCATGATTAGTGGCTTTGGTTAGGTAAGGCGGAAGGCGGTGGGGATGAGCTGTATTAATTACCCCACGCTTGCCGGCGAGACTGCCTTCTCAGCGACTTGGCCACTGGGAAGTTGCGGCTTTTGATAGAAGTGGGCAAGTTCTGAGCTCCTGGAAGCGGGAGGAAGGCACTGCTGTCAGATGAGAGACATCTCATCAGCTTTTCTCTGACAAACCAAATTCATTCCTTATGTAATTGATAACGGCCTTGGCCAATTACTTCACACATTACAATACACAGAGGCCCCCTTTACAGGTTTTGCAGGGCTGTAATTAGCTATGCTAATATCCCCTTTATTGGCCCTAATATTGCTCAACACCTTTTGCCATCCTGGAACCCACTAGAGCCCCATGGCCTGTCAGGACCGCTGATTATTGAGAAGGATAGCTTTAATCAAACATAATTGCAGTTAATTTTTCTCTCCTGCTCTGTTGCCAACGTCTAATGCCACGGACTCCTTGATATTCCATTAAATTACAATTAAACAGCCTCCTTTGTTTCTGATTGTCCTGAACAACACCACAAAGTTCTGTAGCCGCTTAAAGGAGAGTGTTTGGTCCTAATTGCCTGCGCGCTCACAAAGGGCCAATTTACACAATACCCATGTAGAATTTAAACAGTTCATAATGTAATGGATATTACACAGGAGCCTAACACTACAATTAAAATGATTTTCATCAGATAGAGAAGCTCTGGTTAATCAGCTTCATAAAAGTAAATATAAAGAGCTAATTCATAGCTTAAACACACAGAAAGGAGCAGACTCAGATTAGTCACTGCGGAGGGGGCTCGCCCCTTACCGTGGGATACCCGGGGTGGGCCCCGGTGTAAACGGTGGGCCGTGTTACCCGAGCCGCGTGCGGGGCGCCTGGGTCCTGCCGCGAGCACTTCCGGTGGCGCCGTTCGCCACGAGGCGGCAATGATGTCCGGACACCACGCTGAACCTTCCGCCGAGGGCGCAACCCCGCCCAGCGGCCTGGGAACCGACCCTGCAGAAGGGCAGGCAGCCTCGGGCTGTGACTAGCGCTCTCAGGGGCCGGACCCACGGCCCTGCTGTCGCCGCCCCCAGGTGGAGGACCCCGGGCCCACCCTCACAGGATGATGCTCTTGAGTTGAGACGCGCATGCTGTTCTCAGCGCTCCTAAGCGCCAGGGGGGCTCACCCGCGGGGCCCCTCGCCTAATCCCCGCTGGCTCTAAAAGAGGAAACCCGATGTCCAAAGTCACGTGCCCGCACCTTCCCTCTTTTCCTCACCGCTGAGAACTTGCCCAGGGTTTTGCGTGCAGTTTGCAAGCAGAATATTGCCGGGGAGTTTCGACTGACGTGTAGCAATGTGCCCTGAGCTGCCGCTTCCCCTCCTGCCTGGGAGAAACAAGTAAATAAAGCCCATATTTCAAGCTTGATTTACTCTGGTACCTACTGTGAAAGATGATGACTCTTTAGGGAAATAAAGACAGGGTCAGGGAATTAGTGTACATAATGGTCATTTTGGTGATGGGCCAACAGATGCAACCGGAACGCCCTGTACACAATTAAGCATAATGTACTAATGACAGGTTAGAATTTTTATCGCCTCTTCACCATCCAGCAGCAAATCCATGGTTAGCAGTAATAAAGAGTTTATTGGTGTTAAAGCCAAAGATTTTCTGACATAGGAAAGATTTTTCCTTTCATAACAAGAGTATTAAATCCTTTGTGTACCAGACTCTAGAAGTGAGATACGTAAAGTGCTTGTCAGATATACCTTAGGAAAAGCCAATTAAAGGGTAATTGAGTAAAGGATGAGAATTACCATCCGACCTCATGTGTGCGTCCCTTCTCAGCCTCCCCAGATGGCAGGGAGGCCCCTGCAGGTGGAGATCCAGGCTGGGTGAGTCCTTGGGATGGTTCGGTGCACTGGACTCGACCGCCCACCGAGGGGAGGCCTGATCGAATCCTCCAGGAACAGGAAGGAGGGCAGAAACTGGACACAGGCCCCCTCTTCCTCCTCTGTCTGTCCCCACGCGTGTCGGGCCTTTTTTGGTCTGAGTAACTGGGGCCCGATGCTGGGGAGGAACCCAGCTCTGAAGGCCCCACACTCAGGCCTATAGGTCTCTCCCAGGTGCTTTTGCTGCTCTTCAGAAACTTGGAAAAGAACCCTACTGATGCCTACATGGCCAGAACGTGTAAGCGTGTGTGTCCACAGTGGAGCCCCAAGATGTCTGGGATGGCTCCGGGGCCCAGCACCCCACTTTGCCCCTCTCTGTAGCCGCCAGCAGTCAAGGCCCATGGTGACCTCACACGGCATGGCCGTGCAGGCTCGATGCCCACTCTGCCCTCCTGGAGGTGAAAGGGCGAGTGGGCTAGAGAGACAGCAAGGGCTTGGAAGACGCCTGCTCTGGAGGGGGGAGATCAGGCCCCGAATGAAGGGCTCCGCCGGCCGGCTCCACGCGGCCGAGCAGCTCTGGCCCGCAGATGAGCCGGCTGGTAATGTGTGGAGTAATTGCACCGGCGTGGCTGTCCCCAAAGTGGAAACCTAATTGCCTGACAGGACGATAACTCGGTGACGCCCTCACCTTGTTAGGGCCTTCCTGATGCGGTCGGGTGCCGGGTGGCCGCAGGTGCGCCTAATTTACCTCGCTGCGGAGCGCGTGGAGCTTAATTGCACAGTGGTGGTTAGGAGAAATTGGTGGGTGGACGGCCGGGTGGCTTACTGTACGTGACGGCAGATGGTGTTCAGAGGCGCGGCAAGCTGAGTGTATAGGTGAGGCGAGTTAATAAAAGATGTAAATTCCAGCCTAAAATAGTGAGGCCGCGTGGGATGTAAGGAAATTTAATTAAGTGGCCACTATTCTTTTTCCCCCGCCAGTCAGTTGGGTGTTCCTCTGCTCTGGTGGAAAGTCGTCCCGGATACGCTGGGAGACGTGAATCTCCGTCTTCTGGATCTTTTTTATTTTCTGAGATGATAAGCTACTGCAAGGAACCTTGGCTTTCAGGTTGAAGTCAAGGCTATCACGTGAAGCTTCGTAAAAACTGGGTCATCATCCAGTGGAACGTTGAGATTCGGGAGGAAAATGGAGAAGATGAGTGTTGATGGCCGTGTGGATGCGTGTCAGCCCAGAGGCCCCGGCTTTGTTGGGCTCAGGACGCCCGTGGCCGTCTTGAGAGGAGGCAGCGGTGGTGGAGGTCTGAGACTCCCATTCTCCCGTGGCCGGGGGTATAGCCAGGCCTCCTAGGGCCCGTGCACCTCTGTCACAAGTCAGGGCATTGGAGTTTGTCCCGGAGCACGTGGGCGTGTGGAGGACGGCGTCTCAGCACTTTGGAGACCCCTGAAACGTCATGCTTCCCAGCAAGACCAGGCCTGGGTGGGGAACAGGACCCCTTCCGCGTCCTGCCTCGCTCTCCAGCCAGGGCGTTGAGCGTTTCCCTGCCGCGCGTGGGGGCCTTGATCAGTCCCTTAAAACCACACATAGGCCTTTCACAGACATCGCTGCCCTGAAAACAACATCCCCAATTTTCTCTTAAGATGTGTACTTATTTTAACTTGAAAAACTTTCCCTTAAAAGTGTGGCAACCCAAGCAGTGGTGGCCCCATAGGGTTGGGCTGCCAGGTAGAATTCACGCCTCGTTAAATTTGAATTTCAGATAAACAATTTTTTTTTTTTTTTTTTAAGGATAGATATAGGCTTTGGAATTCTCAAGTGGATCAGTGGTAAAGAATCTGCCTGCCAAGGCAGGAGACACAGGAGATGCAGGTTCAATCCCTGGGTTGGGAAGATCCCCTAGAGGAGGAAATGGCAACCCACTCCAGTATTCTTGCCTGGAGAATCCCGTGGACAGAGGAGCCTGGTGGGCCATAGTCCATGGGGTTGCAAAGAGCTGGACACGACTGAGCAACTGAGCATGCACGCATGCTTTGGGACAGGCCTGTCCAAACATTATTCATTGTTTATCTGAAATTCAGTTTTGACTAGGTATTCTGTGTTTTTATTTGCTGAAGTTGGCAGCCCTCTCTAGGGTGGACAGGTCTCCAGGGGTTAATGGTTGTGCAAAGATCCAGGTGAGAAATGGCCAGTCCAAGGCACAGTTGTTATTTTAGAGCTTGGAAAAGCCCCAGCTCTCAAAACAAATGTAAGTCACTCCTTCCGCATGTGGAGACACTGGGCGCTGGACCTGGGGGTGCCTGCCTGGCTGCCCCCGGCTCTCTCTCTCTCTCTCTATCGCTCCCTACAGGGCAGCCAGCAGATGGCATGGGGTCGTTTCCCTGGCTCCCCAGGCAAGAGTACCTTTCAAAAACTTTGTGTCTTTTGTCTGATAACCCTAACAAATATCCATTTTTTGTATCTTTGTAGATTCTTTCTAAAGTTTTTCCTCAAGTGCAATCAGAACTGTTTGAAGAATGCAGGCAACCCCCGGGACATGCGAAGATTCCAGGTACGCGATTCTGGACCGCGGTCCGCACTTGGAGTACGAAAGTCGAATTCTCTGGTGTGCAGTGGTTTGGGGAGTCAGTGTTTAGTTTCCAGGGGCCTGGGTGCAAACCAGGATGGGTTCATTTGATGGAACCTTTAAATCGAATGCTTTGAAATGATGTGGCAGCTTGTGTTGGCCAGAGCTATGCAGCCCGCTGAGACATACATCAGAGTGAGGTCTGCTCTGGAAACATGGTGTGAGTTTCTGCTCTGATGAGGGGGTATGTGTGTGTGCCCCTTGCAGTGGGCACACGGCCCGGCTCTGCACGTTAGTCAGCAGGGCACCCTGAAATCAGAGGAATCAGAGCTGTAGGTTAGGTTGGAGTCTGTCTTATATTCAACCATGATGAGTGCTATGGGTGTGTTACAGAGACTTGAAGGATCTTTCCAAGTCAAGGCCTCCTAAGGTTAGCGTCTCACTTAGTCTCTTCCCTGCTTCTCGCTTGGCTGGTTAGACTTTGGGGGCCACACCAAAGATCTCCCTTAGGGATGGCCTGGCCTGTTGTGGGGAACACCGCTGGGTAATACGTGGGGTCCCCTCCCAGAATGGAGGGGCCACCTCTTGGCGGGGCTGGACTTGTTCCAGCCAGGCCTCCCCCAGTTGCAGGCTGTTCCCCTGCTCAGCTTCCCTCCCCCCAGGAATCCCCTGATTCCTCGCCTACAAGCTGGACTGTGTCCCTGCACCCAGGCTAGCTCGTCCTCTGCTTGGCCTCAGATCCCAGGATTTGCTCTCAAGGAGCTAGATGGCAAGCCAGTTTGGGGTTCAGTTGGTTTTCAGTTGGATAAACTACAATCCAGTCACATTGTTCTTGCCTTTGTGAATGACCGGGAGGTGGCTTCAGGGGAAGGGTGCTCAGCACACAGGATGGATTATTTTACTGACTTTCATCATAAAAATATCTGGGCCGGGACACAGAACTGGTCCTTACCTGCCAGCGAAGAACGTGGGCCCCATTGCTAGGCTGGGTATTGCCAGATGGTTCTTCTTTGGCATTTGATTTACCATCAAATCACTCAAGGCTTTTCTGGAAATGTAAGTGGTGCTTCAGTCTTCGGGTGAAACACCGGACCCCTGTCTTGACATCCAGCCCAGCAGTCAGGGGGTGGAGCCAGCAGCCAGCCCGCAGTCAGGTGCAGCAGTCAGGTGCAGGAGTCACGTGTCTCCTGCAGGCAGTGGGCCTGCTTCCAGTCCTCGGGCGCAGGGCTCCACACCGGTCCACTGGGTGGACCGGAGGTCACACAAGGCTCAGCAGTGGCCACAGGCAGCCTCGGGCACACGTGGCCTGCAGTTCCTAGAAGGGCCTCCTCCAGTGTCTGGAGCTGCTCGCCCTGCCTCTCAGGAGACTTAGCTGAGCTGAGCAGCAGGTCAGGGCTTGCATGCGTTTCCAGCCCGTATCAGTCTCAGCACCTTTCCGTAGGTGCATGGCGGGGCTGGCCGGCTGCGAAACGGAACACAGCCCGCCACGCTCTCTGCTCAGTGACACTTTTCCCTTGGCGACTGACCTATATAGAGACGACAGAGCAGAGATGGTGTCCTTTTGTGTGTTTACTTTTACCCTTTCTTGTTTCTTGAACTTATCATGGTCGAGGAATGGAGAGGGTCAGGTGTGTGGCTCAGGGTTACTTCTGTGTCTCTGCATCCCACATGGGGGCGTGCTGGTCGAGGCCCCTCTGTGCCCAGGGTGGGGACTGGCAGACAGGCTGCCAGGAGGGCACCTGCATGACCCTGGCATCAAGCCTGCCAGGCCAGTAGTGGTCCCAGAGTGGGGTCAGAGCCACCCCTGACAGGGCGGCAGGGATGTCTCACCCTGGACCTGGGGACGCTGGACTGGCAGTGATGCTGGCATTATTTCGAGGCTCAGAGGGGCCTGTGCTGTGGAGACTTGCACAATCTTGGCAGTGCCCACAGTGATAGAGGGTCATCCGGAAGGTGGTCCCTCCCTTGGCGGGGGGGGGGGGGGTCTAATGGGTACTTGTCATACCTTGCCGTCTTCTTGTGGGGCCTGAGACTTTTATAAGACATTAGTTACTCACAGACACCTTGACATACAAATACATAGAATGCCTTCACATATAAATATGTAGCTTTGCCTTTTTGAAAACCTTTTCCTTATAATCAGTTTTATCTGTCATTTTTTTAAACTAGCAGACTTTTTATAAGAACAGTTTAAGGTTTACAGAAAAGTTTCACAGAAAGCGTGAAGAATCCCCCCGAGCGCCTGGCCGCCCTGCCCCACCCCGTCCTATCTCCACCCCCCAGCTCTCCCCTGCATCTTGCATGTGTGGCTCCTTGTTCACGGAGGCTTGCCACAGCTGAGGCTTTTACGCCACCTCGTGTGGCAGGCTTTGACGTGTGCCCACCTCCTGGTGCCCCCGTACCTGCCCAGCTGTTCTCTGTGAGGCTGTGGTTCTCTGGGTGGAGCTGGCCCTCCCTGCTGTCTGAACAAGAACCGGGGCTCCCCGCACCCCAGATCCAGGCTCTGGCTCACGTCTGGGCTCACGTCTCAGCTACCCCAGGTCTCCCAGAGATAATGCATTATGCAGAGCCCCTCTGTTCAAGGCAGATCTCAGGGCCGGTGTCTTTTCCTGTTTCCTGAGTTGTTAGCTAGGCGGGGGTACCGATTCTGGGGTGCTTGTCGCAAGCTCCCCGGGGAAGGTGTCCCTGGGAGCAAGGCTGTCCCTGCCAGCGTGACTTCCTTCTTTACTCCTGTGAAGTACTGAGACTGGGGAGGGCCTGAACCTGGATCAGGGCCGAGTCATCCCTCCAGCAGGAAGCTCGTTCCCCAGACAGAGTGGTCCTCACCTTCCTCACTGTGAATGTGAGAAAGGATACTTTCCCTGCTCAGAAACCACTTTATTCCTATTCAGCTCGATCTTTTCAGATGCAAAAACGTTCATTACCACACACTGGCTGTAACTGTGACATTGACCTGGGCTCATTTGATGATAGAATGTGGGCAGTAGAAATAGCTTCTGATTTATGAAGCCTTTTTTGGGGAGGGGGAGGGGAGCGGGGACAACTCTGAATCCTCACAACTCCTCAAGGAAGGACAGTCTCCAGTGAACCCATTTTAATTAGATAAACTATCTAATCAATATGTGAACAGATCAATCAAAACGGTAGCTTTAAGACGAGTGGCTGGAGGGGTGTTTCTGCAGCTAATGGCGAAGAATTTTTCCCTCTGAATTGGATTCACTTGTTAGCATAATAGGAGATTAAACTGTAATTAGTGCAGCGGGTTTGGAAGAGAAGCAATCTTGAGTCACAACAAAACAACCCACCCACCCCATTAGCCGAAAAAGGCTGTATGTGTGTGGCTTCGAGGCAGATCCAGGAGCAGCCGCGGGGGGCTCGGGGGGGGCCCGCTGCCTGGTGGGCCCTGCTCCCGTCTGCCTTGGGTCTCACCGGCCCTTGTCTCCGCAGGTTGTCGTGTCCACCACGGTCAACGTGGACGGCCACGTGCTGGCCGTGTCCGACAACATGTTTGTGCACAACAACTCCAAGCACGGGCGGCGGGCCCGCCGCCTGGACCCGTCAGAAGGTACGGCCCCTTCTTATCTGGAAAATGGTAGGCACACGCTGAGCGTCTTCTTTTTATTTGCGATGCTTCCTTTTCTTCGCGCCATCCTTTTTGTTGTTGTGGTTTCATGTCCAGTTGCCCCTCCCTGGTCCCCACGTCCTCGGGGCGGCCCCCTCCCCTCCCCCACTGGGGGGGTCGGTGGGCTCGGCTTTCCCACCCTGCTCACCCCCGTGGCCCTCACTTTATTGGTTGATCTGTGTCTAAGATTTGTTTCTTTTGCTTAGAGCATTTCCTGCAGTTTTCATTTATGTGGGGTTTTTTTGGCTTCTTGTAAGCCTCCATCCGGGTCATCCCCAAGGCTTTGGGCACCTGCTAGGGCGCTCACATCCTGGTCCTGTGGGCTTCGGGGACCTCCTGGCCCTCCATGGGGAGACAGCCTGCGCACGTGCGTGTGTGTCCACACGTGGGGGTGTGAGTGGAGGGAACAAGAGAAAAAAACCAGCATAAAATGTGTACCAAACGCTTCCAAGTGACGGACTTCTTGTTTTGCTTGTTAAATGAGAAGAAATTTAGTAAGGGTGATAGGCTTGTAGTCAGGATGCAGAAACACACAGACACGGACCTTTCCAAGCTGCCCTGTCACCTGCTCTGTGTGGACAGGCGGGTATCTCCCCCTAACGTAAGGTCTGGTCCCCTATAAAACAGTCCATGAAAAGCATGAGGTTCTGACCAATAAAAATTGCTGGGAAAGTAATGTGAGTTGTTTTTTTTTTAAGTGAATTGCAAACACAGCAGCATGATGAAATTCTTCAAAGAGCCTGTAGACTAAGTGATTTTAAGACAAACTCTCTAGACTGAGGTCCTGGGTTCAGGAGCTGCACGTGGGGCAGACAGACTGTTGACAGGAAAATGAACGAAGCCCTTGTGGGTCATCGGAATGAAGTAT
>NC_091266.1:64387500-64400000 GCF_042477335.2 Ovis canadensis | reverse complement strand
GGTTCTCGTAGCTGATCACGCCCCACGCCATCCGTGTCCAGACGCCGCCGAGGCACATTCCTGGAGTCGTCGAAGTCACCTTGTCGTACAAGTCCAAGCAGTTCTGTAAGGGTGCTCCAGGGCGGTTCGTCTACACCGGTGAGTCCACCTTTCCAGCCTTCCTGATCTGGGAGGGCCTCTCCATGGCCCCTGGGTCCCTGCACAGGTTCTGCAGGGAGGGCTGGCGGGTGAGCCAGGGGGTGGTGTCATCGGGGAAGTCTCCGCATCCTTGACCAGCTGGTGTGACGCCGTGAACAGGTGCAGACCCCTGGGGCCGCGGGATCCATCCCCTCACCCCGTCTGTGGTCCTGCCTGTAAAAGGAGGCGGTGGGCTGTCGGTAACCACATTCCCAGCGTCCAAGGGGTGGCTGCCCTGTGAGGTCCCAGAGGTCAGGCCGTGTCCCCAAGGTCACCCACACCTGTGGATAACAGAAGCAGGTCTCTCCCCAGCCTGGGGCCTCACACTGCACACCAACCTGCTGCTGACGGGGGGTCTGAATTCTGTGCGGGGCTGGGCACTCGGACATCACCAGGAAGGGTCCCCTCTGAGGTCCTGGATCGCCATCCGGAAGCTGTGTGCCGCAGTGCTTTGCACACAGGCGGCTTGGAGGACACGACCCGTCTGAGGCTGCTGTTGAGAGAGACCACAGTGACCATAGGGCTTGTCTGCGTTGGAGCCTCTGGTCCTGCCGCCTGCAGAGGCTGGGATGTCTGAGAGGGCTGCGCGTGCTGAGCCCTAGGGGTGAGGGCTTGTTCTCAGACAGGGTGGCTTCCATATGCTCACCTGGTCAGGGTGGCCGGGAGGTCCCCGCAGGAGCCTGTTCTGGGCCTCGGGGTCTGACCATGTGCCGTTACCCACACAGGGCACCTGGGGGACAGGTCTGGGCTCCTCTGGGATGTGGGCCTCTCCTCTGTCCCACGGGTGGGTGACGAGGTAGAACGGAGGTCCCTTCCACTCGGGGGTTGGGTGAGGAGTGGAGGCGACTCACCCTCCTCCCCCTTTAGGAAGCAGATTCGAAGTGTAAGCTCTTCCGGCCGGCCCAGTGTCTCCCCTGGGCTGCACCTGGCTCAGGTCCCGGCCGAGAGCAGGGCTGCTGTGTCCAGAGGCGCCCAGACCCTTGACAGCCTGGGATGCAGCGACGCTTGCATCCTTGGTGGGGCGAGGCAGCCTCCAGTTGGGCACCTACCTCCAGGGTGGGGAATGGGCCCCAAGCAGCGCTGAGCGAGTCAGCAGGGCAGGGAGGGGCCGTTTCTGCCCTTGGGGCCAGCGCATGCTGCCTGGGGCCCAAGACCCTGGGGACGCTGATGGGCGCCTACCTCCAGGCCGGGACTTGGGCCCCCTGCTGTCACCAGGAGATGACGGACTGCGGCCCCAGCCTGCTAAATAATAAAGACCCAGGAAGTGGGGCAGCAGCCGGGGCTGCTTGTGAGCCTCGTGCCTGTGGCCGTGGCGGGAGCTCTTCTGGGTAGAAGGACCACCGAGGCCGCCGGGAGCTGGGAGTGGGCAGGTCCCCGCTGGGCTGTCTCCCCGCAGCACTCAGCCGCCTCTGCGTGGCCACTGCTGACCTGTGGGTGCCCCGCTGGGTTTCTGGCCATGAGCTCAGGATGTGAGCAGTGGGAGCCCTGCTCCACCCTGCCTGGTATCGCCCTGGGGGCCGCCCAACCCCCGGGTCCTGCCCTGGGGGCCACCCAACACCCGCATCCTGCCTGGGGGCCCTGGGGGATGCTTGACCCCCCGCTTCTGCTGCCCCCGGGTGCGTGTGTGACCTGAGCTCCCAGGAACAGCCGCTGAGGCGTCTAGGTCCCTCAGAGGAGGGGACATGTATTTGCTGGCAGGCCCTGAGCGGCCACGGGCCGCATGGATGCCAAGTCGGGTCAGGCACTGTGGGGTGGGGACATCTGTAGGCAGTGGGACCACCTGGGTCTGCCCCAGATGGACAGGGACCCTCCGCCCGAGTCAGCCCCTCTGGCCTCCTGGCCATGCCCCCCGCGGGTCTCCAGATCCCCAATTCTTGACCGTCAGGCTCTGGCTGCAGAGACCCACAGGCTGTGGTTGGGGTGCTGACTCAGAAGAGACGTGACGGCAGGAAGGCCTGGTTCCTCTAAGTGCTCCGGGGGCTACCAGGGACTGCAGTGCCCGCAGCAGGAGAGCTGCCAAGCTGGGCATCACGGCTGGAGAGGGCGTGCGGGCTACCGGGGACCGCAGCCCCCTAGGCAGGAGGGCTGACGAGCCGGGCGTCATGGCTGGAGGGAGGGTGTGCGGACACCGTGGCTTGGGCAGCTGGTGTCCCAGGGCCGAGGCCCAGCCGCTCAGGTGCCACGGGGCGTGGGTGAGCTGGGGTGGCTCTCCGTAGCCAGCTGCCCCCAGCGGGGCAGAAAAACTTCCTTGGCCAGAGGGCCCCTGCCCTCAGGGAAGCGAGTGTCCCGAGTCCGTTCCAGGGACAGCTGTGTCCCGGTGACCGTCGTCCGTTTCTGCGGCCGGTGCTGTGTCCGCACCACGGAGAGGGGGCTTCTCAGACCCCATGCTCGTTGTCCCGGCAGTCCAAGGCTCTGGACTCCACAAAGGGTTCTCTCGTGAATGGATGCCTCAGTGAAGCCATTCAGCCAGCTGGGACCCCTCCTGCGGGGGGCTCGTCTACGCCTCCCCCATCATCAACGGGAATATACATTTCAAACGCGCGTCAGGGCTAGGGGGCCCCGTGCTCTCCGGGAGTGGAGGGAAGGTGGGGTCATAACCTGTCTGACCTGGAAGCTTCTGTCTGATTTGTGCTGCCCTGGAATTGATGGGGACAGAGGTGCAATCACAGGGAATTGCTCCTCTCAACAGGCTGCGCCAGCCCTCCTGGAGGCCGGACAGCCTGCGGGCAGCCCCATCCCCTGGGCGTCTGGCTCCCATCAGCAGTCCGGCCCGCGGGGATACGTCACCCTGAGCCCTCCTGGGTAAGGTGGTCAGGCCGCCAGAGGCCAAGGTCTAAACGAGCTGTTTACAGCAGCTGAGGAAAACCCCAGGTTCTTCGGAACCACACCCGATGTGTCAACCCAGAGTGGGTGTGTGGTGGGGGGCAGACCAAGCCCACCCAGCCAGGCCCCTTTGCCGGCTGCTTTCAGCCCCAGTAAAGGCAGAATTACCTTGGGAGGTGGTGGTAGTGCAGTTGATTAGCACGGTGAATTAAAAGAATGAGTCTCAATGGCATGTCCGGCTCCTCCACACCAGTCCTTTGTATTCCCAGCGCGCCTCACCCCTGTTGCAAGAAGGTCAAAAATTAGAGAGAGAGAACAATTTTCAAGCGGCTAGCACTTAGGAGCAGAATTAACAATCACTCTGTATGTAATTGCCAGTTAATAGTAAATTGCCTTCCAGACTGTAAAATGCAATATAAACGGGTGGGCACCTAAAATTAAATTAATGAGATATTTGCTGCATTTAAAAGTGAACAGTGCAAATTAATAATTGAGTGCAGTGCTTGTTTTAATATTTGTCTAATAGTGTATCGTTTGCTCGTTTAATAATAATTAAAGCAGTCCTGCAATATCCTACCTGAGGAACTCCATGGGCAGAGCGAACAGTCTCACGTTTATAATTTCAACCAGTAGAAAGACATCAAGTTGTTCAGAGCAATAAAAGAAATTATTTTTTAATTAGAATGTAAGCATTGCGGTGTTACTCGATTAAGACAAATTGGAATTTGTATGCTTCTAATTGAAATTATGTTCGAGGGAAAACTGCTTTTACAGACAGCGTTTGCGAGTGTGAGGTGCTTTTGCATGATCAGAAGTGTCCCTTTTGCCAGTGTGTCCGTGTGGCAGAGGGTTCCCTGTGACATGGAAGGGCAGGAGCTGGTTGGTGGTGGCCTGACTCGTGGGCGTGGCAGCCAGGGGCTCTTCCTGTAGCCCTCTGGTGCCCGAATGTGTGGCTGACCCCCCCCCACCTCAGTTTAGAGATTTCTTTTGCTCAATTAAAGGAATTATCACAAATGGCCAGGCATGAACATGCAGGCTGCCACGGCACAGCCAGTTCAGTTACTGAGCAGGATGGTGGCAGAGGCCGTGCCAGGGCCGGAGTGGCAGGGGCCGAGCGTGGCGGCCAAGTGCGGACGAGATGGGGACAGAAAGACGGCCGCCTTCCGCACTGTGATGTGCAGCTCAGACACGAGGCTCAGCCAGCGACTGCCAGCAGTTTTCATTCTTCCTGATAAGGGTTTATTTTTTTAATCATTGGTTGTTGTTGTTCAGCTGTTCGGTCAGGTCTGACTCTCTGCGACCCCATGGATGGCAGCACGCCAGGCCCCTCTGTCCTTGAATACCTCCCAGAGTTTGCTGAAACCCATGTCCCTTGAGTCGGCAATGCCATCCAGCCATCTGATTCTCTGCCGCCCCCTTCTTTCGCCTTCAATTTTTCCAGCATCAGGGGCTTTCCCAAGGAGTTGGCTTAAAACTGGCTACATGTCCAGGGCGGGGAGCGGGGGAAGGCGCTCACTCCGTCTCAGGAGCTGTCTGGCACCAGGGGTGGCTGTCGGCTTGCCCCGGGGGCCACCACGTCCTTTGGCAGCCTCCCACTACCTAACCCACACTTGGGCCCACCTCTCGAAGGGCGTGGGCATTTCTGAAGTGTTTTAAAGTTCTTGTGTGTGCATTCAGACGTGATTCTGTCAACAGCTGATGACACTCTAGCAGAGTCAATACCCTTCGACCACTGCCACGCCGACCCGCTGTCTCCCAGCCCAGTGCCTCTCAAACAGATTACTTGTATCCCCAGAGCGGACGATTCCTAATTGCCTCCCACCAATCATACTATTTTTACTTTGCTAAACTGCTTGCTCATGCCTTCCTTCCCCTTAAATGTAAGCCACGTGATTATTTTGGTGATCAGTTTTTGACCATGGAGGTGGATGCGAGGGAGGTGTTTGCATTTCAGGTTGGGGGTTTGGGGGACACTTTCAGCCCATGTCTGTGATTCCTGGCTTCCCCGTCCCAGCCAGTGAGGCCCAGCGGCTCTCAGCGGCTCCCCGGGCGTTCCTGGCTGTAGTGGGGACCCTGCAGACCCAGGGCCATCGCTAGTTCCTGCTCCCAGTCGGATGGTGTCAGTGGCAACCTCTGCTGCCCTGGAGGACAGACAGACTTGCTTTTAACATGAGGGCGGTCAATTGGAAAAGCAGCTTGGGGAGACCCCTTCAGGGCCCAAGAGCTGACATAGCCCCCCAGACAATGCACAACTCCAGCAGGATGTCTCGCCCGCCCCACCTACCTTTGCTCATCCTTGGCTGCGAGCTGAGGGCAGAGGACGAACTTGTCCCTGTTGGCAGGGATGGCGAGCAGACCACCTGGTTGTCTCTGGGGCCATTGGTGGGGCTCCTCGGGGCCACAGAGGAAGGGGCGGGCCCCCTGTGATCGTCTGCATGGTGCAGCCCAGCCCTGGACCAGATGGCGACCAGTGAGTCCGCCAGCACGCGGCGCGGCGTGGGGGACGCCTGCCCAGCCCCGTGTCCCTCTCAGGAGCCGGGTGGCGAGGCCTCCCGGGTGCCTGCCGTCCCCTTGCCTGCTGTCTCGGAGGAGGCCGGGGAATGAGACACACCGTGTGTGCTGTTGCGCAAGTAGACGATCTGTCCTAATCAGTGACACCCATTTACTAGAATTGCTTAAAATGAACTATACCTCATCCAGAAATCGCACATTTAGAGGCGCTCCATTCATCATCTGAAAATTGAGGGCCAGTAAACTTTTCTGCTCCTCCAGTGGGATCATAGGCATGCATCAAAATGTTAGAAATGATTGGTGAGAGGAAGCTGTCACCCATTTATCAAGGAAAAGAACATTATTTGCTAATTTCCCAACCAGGCTGGTGACAGGGTGCTTCGTCTTTGGACCCACGGTGACCAGCATGCCCTTTTTGTTATTAGTACAAGTCAAGCGCTTTTGGGCAGTTGCTAACAAGACACATTTGTCTGTCATCAGAGGGGCTTTGCTTGTTTCCAAGTGCTGTGACCATAGGCTGCTCTTCCCGGAGCCCGATGGCTGTGCGTGGCGAGGCCGCGCTCGCCTGGGAGGGGAGCTGGCTGATAAATCAGGAAGTTTCCACGTCAAGGTGAAGGTATTGACTCTCAGCACCGAACCTGACAACACGGAGCCGGGAGGAGACAGCCATTCGTCTTCCCCGGAGGACACAGGGGTCATGGGTTCCCTCGGCGGGGGAGGGGCTGCGGGCCACCAGCCCCCTGCCCCACGGGGACAGGGCGAGTTTGGGACTTGACTTGGTGTCTCTGGCCTGTCAGGGAGCCCACCTGCCCCTGGGGCTGCTCTCAGAGCCCGGGGGAGTGCCCGGGAGCGGGAGAGCGGGCTAAGGCAGCGAGGAGGGCGTACAGATCAGAGCTGTGTCACCTGCAGGGAGGAGCTCCCACCGCGTCCGGGAGGAGGCCGGGGAAGCTGCAGGACGAACGGCCATCTCAGTGGAGAGCCCGCCAAGGAAGCTGTGGGCCTTCTGACCAGGAGCAGAAGCAGCAGGCTGGCCTGTGGTCCCGGGAGAAAGGGAACAAGGACAGTCCCCACAGGGACCGCGGGCCTCCTCCCTCCACATCCCTGCAAGCCGGTGTCCTGGGGCCGCCCAGGCGTTCATTTGAAACCTTTGTTTTGGGAAGGTCTTGGGGCTTCCCTTCTGGCTCAGCTGGTAAAGAATCTGCTGGGTTCCATCCCTGGGTTGGGAAGATGCCCTGGAGAAGGGAAAGGCTACTCACTGCAGTATTCTGTCCTGGAGAAAAGAGTCAGAAAGGGTCGGAAAGAGTCAGACACGACTGAGCGACTTTCACTTTCACTTTAGGCTCTAAGTTGAGCCAAAAAGCTCAACCTGACAGAAAGAACATTTTTTAAAAAACTATCGTTTGAATCGGTTGGGCCTTTTTTTGTTCGTTGTATTCCATAGAAAGTACAAGCTGAATCATTCTTTCTTAGGATGACTTTTCAATAAAGCAGCAACACCTGGAATGTCTTCATCGGGTGTGAGTTGTGTGCTCCACCCCCAGAAACAAATACACGGACGTTTTCAAATGCTCTTAAAGAGTCTGTAGTCACTGGGTTGCACGAGGGCCCTGGGTGCTCATGGTGGGCGGATGTGCTCCAGAAGACTCTTTACCGAGGTTGTTGAGTGTGAGACACACAGTCTCCTGTGGAGACCGTGGGCCGCTGCCCATCTCGGGACTGGTGGACCTAGATCATCTTTGGGGGATGCTCCTTAAAGGTGCAGCCTGGCAGCGGGTCCATCATTGCACCCCCCTGGATGCTGCCCTTCCCAGCTCTCCCAAGGGCCCTTGCCTGCACCTCCACAGATGGAGACCCCACCTCCCAACACGGTGAGCCCCGGCGGTAGGCCAGCCTTCCACAGGCTGACCCTCTCTCACTCCGAGCACCTGCTGACCACCGAGGATCACAGCCAGGGCCTCTGAGAGTTTGGAGGTGGGGGAGTTTGGCCAGGTTTCTTCCCATCTTTTCAGCCCTTTCATCCTCCCGGGAGACGCCCCTTGCCTAGGACTCCCCTGGGCCCTTCTGGGTCTCAGCCCTGGGGGTGGGGGCGCTGTGCCGCCCAGTCTCAGAATCTGTGCGCCTGGCCCCGGGGCCCAGCCGGCTGCTCTAGGCCCAACCGTCACCTCCGCCCGCTTGTGAAGACCAGCCTGGTGCCCTTCCCTAACGCCCCCAGCACAGGACTCCCGAAAGCCTGTGGGGATGGCCGTGCAGCCAGGGCGCTCGTGATCCTTGTGGCATCGGGCCACAGGGTCCCCAGGCCAGAAGCGGTTTGCCTCATGTGCTGGTCGCCGGTGAACACGGAGGTGGTTTTGAAAGCTGACCTGTTAGCGCAAGCTACAGGGTGTGAGGTGCTGGGGCCGCAGACTCACGTAAGCTGTCTGTGAGGCCCCCCGGAGACAGGCCTGGGGTGGTGGACGCTGCTCACCCCGCTGCCCACCGCCCAATGCCCCAACCGCTGGCCCCTTTAGCCTCTGCACTCAGGAAACACCCGTGGGCGGCAGTGGTCTTTCAGGGGAGCCAGGCGTCGGGGGGCGGTGCAGAGGCCTCTTGTCCACACGGCTGGGAATTGGCCTGTGGCTTCCCGTGGTCAGCGTCTCCCCGAGGCCCACCTGGGCCAGGTTCTCTGCAGGTGGCCAGGAAAGGCCAGAGACCGCCTGCGTCTCATTGGTGCTGGGGGCGCGGCGTGATTCCCTGGGTTCCCCTGGGGCACCCCGCCGGCTTTGCATGGGCAGCCTGGGGCCTGGCTCCGGGCCGCCCTCGGCCGCACCTGGGCCTATTCCAGCTGCTCAGGCGTGAGGATGAGAAGCGATGGCCAGGAAGTCCTGGAAGGGGCTCGAGTCTCTGGGAAGAGGGGTGGCTGTGGGGACTGTGGGGGGAGCCTCTGCAGACACGGGTGCTTGGGGCGGGCGGGCTGCACCTCGGCAGCGGGTCAGTGGTCTCCAGGCGGGTCAGGGGCTCTCCAGGCGGGTCGGGGTCTCCGTGGTCTCCAGGTGGATCGGGAGTCTCCAGGCAGGTCGAGGGTCTCCAGGCACAGGGCAGAACTTGAGCCCAGGGTAGGGGAGCTGAGGGGAGCAAGTCTGGGCGGGGTGGCAGGGCTCAGAGGTGGCTGAGGTCCCACAGGCCTTCTGAACCCCACACGTTTGGGGATTTGGGGGGCCCCTTGGGAAGAAACAGGACTGTTTTACTTAAGAGACATAACCCAGAATCCTGTGCTCAGGGTCTCTTCTTGGCCCTGTCAGTATTTACACTGACCTTGACACTGTCTTTAAAGGCTCTGACTTAGCGCCTTGCTTTTCTTCTTTATTCACCTTAAAAAGCCGGAGTTAAAAACGCCTCCGTGGGGACTGAGGGCGGCCGCAGAGCCTTCCTGAGTGGGGGGTGGGGTGTCTCTTCCCCAGGCCCCTCCCTCCAACTGGAGGCCTGCTCACCCCAGTTGCAGCCTCTCTTCTTTTACACAAGCGCCAGACTCCGCTCCGACAGCATTTGGACCACGCGAGGCCTTCCCTGGGTAAGGGCCTGGCAGGCGGGTGTGTGCTGGTCTAGTCGCCTCAGATTCTGTTCTTTATCCAAATGGAGAAGGCAGTGGCACCCCACTCCAGTACTCTTGCCTGGAAAATCCCATGGGCGGAGGAGCCTGGTGGGCGGCAGTCCACGGGGTTGTGAAGAGTCGGACAGGACCGAGCAACTTCACTTTCACTTTTCACTTTCCTGCATTGGAGAAGGAAATGGCAACCCACTCCAATGTTCTTGCCTGGAGAATCCCAGGGACGGGGGAGCCTAGTGGGCTGCCATCTATGGGGTCGCACAGAGTAGGACACGACTGAAGTGACTTAGCAGCAGCAGCAGCTCACACAGCCTAAAACCCACCCATTTGAGCATACAGTTAAGCGGTTCTTAGGAGGGTCACAAGGTTGTGCCACCACTAACAGAGAACCTTCCCCGACAGAAGCGCCCAAGCGGCCATCAGCAGCCCGGCCCCGCCCCGGCCCCGGCCCCGCCCCGCCGCTCCAAGCCTCGGAGGCCTCCAGCTCTTTGCTCTGTGCCTCCGCTGGTCCGGACGGCGCCCGGGGTCCTGTGGGAGTGCACTGTTGGCTTTTACGGCCCCGCGCCGTGCTGCCTTCCTCTGTGCGGCCGCGTGGCCTCCCGTTGTGCTGGGACCACGATGCAGCCGACCATCTTGCTTCAGTCCCTCCTTGGGACCTGTTGGGGACAGGTTCCAGGACCAAACCCACGGGTGCTTGAGCCCCTTGCAGCTCAGTCCTTCGAATCCAAGGTCATCGCTGCACTTGGTCGCATCTGAAGGTTTAGGACTGGGGATACGGAGGGCCGACTGTCAGACAAGCGATGCTGCTGTGAAAGACTCGTGAGTGGGTTCTTGTGTGGACACACAGGAAACATTGTGTTCACTCTGGCTTCTCCAAGTCAAGAACGGAAATAAACCTTCTCCATTGGTCTCATATTTTCAGGAGGTCCCCGGAGTCACCATGGTCCTTCATCGTTATGATGGAGCACCCACTATGTGCCTGCGCTGAGTAGGGCAGGTGCTGTGACTTGGTGATGGCTTTCCACGTGAATGAGTGGGCTGGGGAGTGCACCCTGGGGGTGGCGGGGTGGGGGGGGGCACAGGAGGGAAGGGGAGGGTTCCTGGGGGGCTGGGCCACCTCCATCCGTGGTGCGGGGTGGGGGTCATGCCAGAGGCGTCCCTCAGCTTGCCTCTGTACTGAGGTTTCATGCGGACTCCACGTGTGCAGGTTGCCTGGAAGGTGCTCCAGAGCATTTTGTTGGGAGGGTGAGCGCACAGGCTGGCTGCAGTTACCCTTGCTAACAGCGGGGTGACCTGTATCATCTGTGCTCTTTATCCTTGAGGGTGGTTTCCGTTTGCCACCTTCTCCTTCCCTTTTGTTCAGACCCTTCTACCCATGCAGAGAGGCTGCTTTTGCTGGAACCAAGATGGGGGAGGAGAGGGGTGGGGGTGGCTGGGTCCCCCGTCTCCTGCCTCCTTGGGGAGTGTGTCTCGGGGGCCCCTGTCCCTGGGGGCCAAGCCCCGGAGAAGGGGGAGCGTCTGACGGCCCGGGCCTCGGTCTTCCTGAGCTGCAGGCCTGGGCTCACTGGGCATGGTTTGGACGTGACTACAAGGCCAATGTCCAGGGTATTCCTTGAGGTATGTAAACAGAGCTGTTTGCATGCCATCCAGTGGGGTCAGCAAGGATGTTATTTGGGGAACAAGGAAGATTCGCTGTCCGCTTTTCTGGTCTGATGTTCCGTCACAAAGCCGCCAGGCAGTGCCAGCACGGGGGAGCCGTGCAGGGAGGCCCAGTGCACCCGGCCGGGCGTGGGAGCACCCCTCTGGAGCGGCGAGGTGGGCCCAACTTCCGATTCGAAGTCAAGTGTGGCGCCTCTCGCGTCCTCAGAAGTCCTGGCGACACAAGGTACCCTGGGCTGGAGGGGCTCCGGGAGGGAGTCCCAGGAAGCAGAGGCCAACCCGGGGTGGGTGTGAGCCTCCCCACGGGCTGTTAGGGCCACAGTGGGCGTGCCTCTGGAAAAGCCGGGCCGCTTCGATGCGGGGACTGGGGCTCGGCCACCTGGTGCTCAGAGTGTCAGAGCGGGCCGTTGCTGCTGTGCACGGGTCGGCTAGGGACAGCGTCTCCTGGCGCACGATGCCCTCCTGGTGCACGATGCCCTCCTGGCGCACGATGCCCGCCCGCCGCGGCCTTTGTGTGCCCCATGCATGCCGCGGCGCCCGGCTCACCCTGCCGAGTTCTGTGATTGAAATTCATTGCCAAATTTATTGAGAAATTAATGAGAAAAGCTGCAAGGTATTGACTTTGAGAGGAAAACACAACTCATCTTGAATGAGGAGGAAAATGCAGCAATAATTTAGCCGCTATTGATTTGGCCCTGTCCATGTATCGATCTTCATTTTACAATATTAATTTGCACCTGCAATCGGCTGCTAAGGGAACCGATTTCATTTCGTGGCCGCGTTAATGTGCGGAGCGTGAGGGGCTCTTCAGAAGTGGGGGTGCTACACGTCGGGGGAAGCAGCCTCTGCCTTTTCTATCTTTGCTTGCTGCTGAAATAGGCCAAAAATTAATTTTTTTTGTCGGACAAAATATGAAAGCAGAAACCCACCTCCGACATGGCCCTCCTCTTGGCCGCTCGGCCTGCACGAGGAGCCGTCAGCCGCCTGAAACTCCAGCCACCTCTCATCATCAGGCCTGGATCAGTTCAAAGTTCATGAAATTTCTATGAGCATTGATCTCGCCCCATTGATTTTTTTTTTTTTGCAGCAGATCTTTGAAATTTTAATTTCCCGAGCATCTGAATTTCTTATAGATGAAATGCACTTGGAGGAGACAGTTGATGATAAAGTGGAGAACTTAGCATCATTTTAAAGCCTAAAAAAAAAGGGAGAAAAAAACAGGCAGTTGCAGCCTGCGTCGTGTTTTTGAGGTGGAGGAGGCGCTCCAGCGGGGGCGGGTGCGGGGGCGCTAAATACCAACTTTGTCTGCCGTGGCCACACATTTTTAATGCAACTTTTTATACAGTCATTTTTGAAAGGAAAGCTATCTGGAGAAACAGCAGGATAGAGCAACATTCTTCAGTGCACAATCATTTGCTCACAGCAGTCTTTATCACCTGGTCAAGTTCACCTAGTTACTTATCAGTGGGACATTTAATAACCTCAAGGTGATATAATTGCTATTGGCATTTTTCCCCCTTGGATTCAGCTGGTTAATGTGTAAACTACTTGTCAGCAAATAGCACTTTGTCACTGAAATCACTAACACCCTCTAGAGGGATGTCTTTGTATTGAGCAATTTAATTTTACTTTATTTAATTTTTACACATTACAACCTGTGTTCATTCAGGCACTGAAGGGCTGCAGTCTGTTTGGGCAGGGTCTGGGTCTCCCTGTTAGTAAAATATACTATATCTTATTTAACAAT
>NC_091266.1:64382500-64385000 GCF_042477335.2 Ovis canadensis | reverse complement strand
AAATATTAACATAAAACAAATTTGCTTTATTCTTCTTCATATTTCTTCTTCATTCCAACTCGAGCTCACCCAAGGCTCCTTCTCTAATTATCCACGAGGTCAGTAAGCAAAATTGGGCAGGAGCTGGGAGATCAATACAAATTACCCCTGAGCAAACCAGTGCTGACAGCTTGAATCGCAGCATATGTTTACCCAAAATCAGGCAATTTATCTTAATATCAGCAAAGTAATGCAGTGCAGGTGAAAGGTCAGGCAATCTCTCCCCCTCATAATTACCCAGTTCTAAAACAGGAAAGTGGTATTGATTGGCCTGGCTCGCTGCTCTGTGACTGGACGTGCAGAGCCGTGGCCTGGCTCCGCCGGGCGCTCCTTGTAAACTCCGCACACGGACTGTGTATCAGCTGTGCAGAGGGGCTTCTGTTTTCTCCTCCAGTTGTAGGCTGTGCTGGGGAGGCCTGGGCGACTCCCGTTCTTGCCCCAGTGCGGGGCGGGGGGGTTCTGGGGGGTTCCACCTGCAGAAGTCTGCGGATTGGTTCCCCCGACGGCAGCTGCTCCCAGAGGCGCAGGGGTGGGCCACCCCACCCTCAGTGATCAAAGCGCCCCCACCCCGAACTGAGAGCACAGGGCCTCTTCTAAGTCTTCCATGTAAGTCCTTCGGGCTCCCCTAGCGAAGCCCCCGACGGGATTTCCAGCTGCAACCGCAGCCCCCCCCCCCCCCACCCCTCACTGAGTCTGGCCTGGCGAGACCCGCGGTTGCCCGCGTCCTCTCCCCACGCCCAGCCTTGCTCTCGGTGGGGCGCTCCCTGGGCTGCAGTGGGAGGTGAGCAGGGCCCTCTGGTTCCTACTGCTTGGGCATCTTTTCTGGCTCTAGAAGGAGAATATCAGTCCGGCTGAAACATCAGGGATGTCTCTCCCGGAATGAGCGGGTACGGTTATTACAAGTCATAAAGCTTCTGAAAGCTTGCATTAGAGCGCCTATCACCTGTCAGGCATCTGCATGAAATCAATAGCGGCCGCCCATCTCTGTGCGGACCACTTTTCACTGGGCCGATTCATTAAGTCCAGCAGGCATGGCGGCGAGCTGGGGGGAGGAGGGCCTTGGCCTCTGAGAGGACACTGGGCCATCTTTCCTGTCACCTGGTCGGGAGACATGGAATCCTTTCGGGGCCCGCTGGCTGGGTGAGGCCCGTCCGCCCGGCCTGCACTTTTCCTGACACCCTCGTCCCGGCCCAGGCAGGGACATGACAAATTGTCCCCCAAGTCTCCCCTGACAGCTTCTGATGATTAATGGTTTGATTATGAAGTGGTTTTACACATACAGAATTTACATCACAGAGAGTTAGGGATTTTTGCCGTGTCACACACGCCGAGGCATTTCGAAGAGCTTTACTATTTGCAAAGAAAAAGGAGGGCAGAATCGCAGCAAAAGCTGTGTCATGTAAAATCAATATGTCGGATCAATGCTTTATTAACAAGAAAATGTCTTACTTCACATTCCTGTGCGGACCTTTGTCTGCGCGGCGTGTATGATGGAATGTCAGACCACACCGCGGTCCTCGACTTCCGGGCGGCGGCCGCGCGGGCCGCGCTGACGAGACCCGCCGAGGGTGTTGACACCAGCGCCCGAGCACTCGAGGATAACGGTGACCAATTATTCCGGAAAGCGCCTTCAAAGGCGGCCTCTAACCCTGCTCCTCGGAGCCGCCGCCTTTGTGTTCCCGGCGCTCCGCGGACCCGCTGAGTTGGGTGGTGTTAATCATCAAATTACCCGCTGACTAATGAGTGATGGCCCGAATTGCGGGCTGAGTAATGAATAGATGGCGGCGGGTCTTATTAGTCTCAGAAAAGCCCCCTGATTTATGCCGCGCCGAGCGTCGTGGCGTTGCTCCCCGGAAAACGATATCTACATCAAGAAGTAATGTACTCTAATAAGTATTTTCATCTTAACTCGCGTCCCGGCCCCCGGGCTCAGTTTTTGTTGGAGTCGGGCAGCGCTGTAATAAAGCCCAATGGCTCCTTATGAAGCTTGTTAAACACAGAGGCTGCGGTCTGACCGAGCCGGCTGTGATTCATGCGCTGTACACAGCGCTGGGGCTGCTGACTTATGGCCGTGCACAGTTCATAGTCAAAATTACAATTTGAGGGATAAAAAGATTAATTACTATTTGTGGCCGGCAATTTTGTGGGGCTGGGTGGAATGATGGTGCCCACATCCGTCTGTAGTCGGCCATTCACAGATTATTACAGCTCTGCAAGAATACGTGCTCCTCCTGCCTGGTTGGTGCTCAGGCAATACGCTAGACAAAAAAGGACCACAGGGATAAATCTGAAGCTAGCAATAGCCGGACATATGTCATAATTGCGAGGTCCTCATAAATCCCTGGCCGGTGTGGAAGGCCCCGCGTGAGGTAGACAGTGATCGCGACCGCAGTGATGGCTGTATATGGCCCAGAGACTGGCAACTTCCTGACTGCACGCCCATTTCTGCAATATATTGAGT
>NC_091266.1:64220000-64377500 GCF_042477335.2 Ovis canadensis | reverse complement strand
TAAGCGCCGATGTGAAGCCTGGGCCTTTCATATCTCTGCCGTGTGTGTGTTTGTTTAATACCCATAAGACTCCGTCATTAAACCTCAGAACTGAGCTGGGCTTCCTGGCGCTCACCTCCTGCTGGCCCATCCGGTTCTGGCCGGGGAGTGAACTCTGAAGGCACGAACTCGCTCGCCGCCCACAGGGCTGGGCAGGAGGGCCCGGGTGGGTCCTGGGCCGTCCTCGCCACAGACGTGGCTGAATTCACAGCGTGGTTCCTTCTGTGAAAGCACTTCTGCTTTTCCTCCAGGAAGTGTTGCTCAAGAGGGCGGCCGACCTCGTGGAAGCCTTATACGGGATGCCCCACAACAACCAGGTAGGCTGCGGCGCTTCCCCTGCGGCTAGCCGCCCGGGGATGGCCTTGACCTTGGAAGCCCAGCTGGCTTGGGTCTGGCATGGGCTTCCTGGGCACATGCGTCCTCTCAGGCGTCTGATGGGGTTGGGGGGCCTCTGCCCATTCGGATCCTCTTGCCGAGCGCCCAGAGAGGAAATGACCATCCGTGCCGGGAAGCAGAGGCAGGAGGGCTTGCTCCAGGGAACCCACCTCGCAGTCTGTCCAGTGGTCTCTGGGGGCAGACAGGCCGGTCCCTCTGGGCATGGACTTGTTTCTCTGACTCTGAACCCAGGACCTCTCATGCTGCCCAGCCCGATGCGTGCCTGGGGGTCTTCGGGCTCTGAGAGCAGAAACGGGATGGATGGGGTATTCAGCCATTCTCCCGAGGGAGGTTCTTTCCTGTTTAGACGTTCCCTTCTGTTCCAGTGTGGACTGAGGGATGGTGGGACGCTTTCACTGGTTGCCCAGCAAGGCCCGGTGGAGGGGCTGGGACTATGCTCCCGGGGTGGGGGCGGGGTCGGCTTGGCCTGGCCGTGACGGGCCCCTCCTGCCCCAGGAGATCATCCTGAAGCGGGCGGCTGACATTGCCGAGGCGTTGTACAGCGTCCCTCGCAACCACAACCAGATCCCCACCCTGGGCAACACCCCCGCACACACGGGCATGATGGGCGTCAACTCGTTCAGCAGCCAGCTAGCGGTCAACGTCTCAGAGACGTCACAAGCCAACGACCAAGGTACGCCGCGCGGGGCCCCCTGCCCTGGATGCCCAGATGGGGTGCCCGCCGGGGCCCGGCGGGGTCCGGCGGGGTCAGGGGCAGCGCCCTGGGCTCGGCAGCTCCGCTCAGAGAGGCCCCTGGCAGGGGCTGCTCAGACAAGCCAGAAACCGAGGCAGCAGCTACTGCCACACAGCTTGCCGGGCTTTGCTAGACATCTCCTGGAGCCGGTCCTTAAGTGGCTGTGCTTCCCCGGGAGGGCTGGGAGGAGCCGTAGGATGGCTGTGGCGCAGGGAGCCGGGGGCCCCGCCTGGATGCGCCGCACGGTGCGGGGATTGGTTCCTGAGCTTGGAAGGAGTTTGTGGGGCAGAGTGCCCACTCCCCCCCTGCACCGTGTCTGTCTGCGGCCCCTGAGTCTCAACTCTTCGCAGGCTGTCGTGTCAGAACAGACCTCCTGACCAGCTGCCTGGCCCCCATTCACCCGCATCCTGGAGGGGCGTGACGGACCCCTCCTGCCTGAGAGGGGAGCGAGGCTTGGGCTCCCCACCCCTCGTCCCACCCTCCATGCCAACAGAAATAGCAACCGTAGCCACAGAGACCCCAAAACGGCCTTTCCTGGGGAGTTACGGCCACCCATAAGCTCTCCTTGTCAGCGGTGGCACTTGAAGGGCCTGCAGAGGCTGGAAGTTCAGCTAGCGTGGGGTGGGCAGCCCAAGGCTGGAAGTTCCCCCAGTGCTGGGGTGGGGTGCAGCCCAGGAATCTCGCTGTGGCTAATCGCTTCTACAGAGAGACGTGAAAGCAACCGAAGGTTAGATCGAAGCGTGTGTGCGTGCAGGCCGGCTGCTGAGGCCGCTGGAGACGGGCCGGGGCCAGGATGCTCAGGCAGGGCTTGGCGTGGCAAAGGTCGTCAGAGCTGGCGAGAGGCGCTGGGGCTGGAGGAACGCGAACGGTCGTTTTGTAGTGGTTGATAGGCGATGGAGGTTTGCGGGGAATGCCCCCCCCCCAGTGTCTCTCCCTGATAATAACGTTGTTTTTGGCCGGGGTGGGGGTCCAACAGTCGGCTACAGTCGCAACACGAGCAGCGTGTCCCCGCGAGGATACGCGCCGAGCAGTACTCCCCAGCAGTCCAATTACAGCACAGTCAGCACTAGCATGAATGGATACGGAAGTGGCGCCATGGCCAACCTAGGGGTCCCGGGCTCGCCTGGATTCCTTAATGGCTCCTCCGCTAACTCTCCCTACGGCAGTAAGTGTCTGTTTTTGTCACACGTCATCACACAGATTCATATGCGCTGCAGTCACGTGTGTGCGTTGCTTGGATGTTCTGTGGTGTGAGCTGCTGGAACACAAGGAAGGGTGGCTCTGGAGGCTGGGCGTCCGCGTGGCCGCCGGAAGCGGGCCGGAAGCGGGCCCCGCGGGGTCACACGGCGAAACCCAAACTGAATCGGCACCAAACCGGGGCTGCCCAATTGGAACCCAAAGTCCACGCAAGCGTTAGATGATGCCTGTTGTCCCGAGAGTGGCCGAGCCAGAGACATCTCATGCTTGCTCTGTGGCCCGAGGCTCCAGGCCCGGCCCGGAGCCTCTGTCGTGTGGCCGCGGCCGCGTCGCGCGTCCTGACATGTTTGCTTTGTTACAGTAGTGCCGTCCAGCCCCACCATGGCAGCCTCTTCGGTCACCCTCCCTTCAAACTGTAGCAGTACACACGGCATTTTCTCATTCTCACCTGCCAATGTCATCTCTGCAGTGAAACAAAAGAGCGCCTTCGCGCCCGTGGTCCGGCCCCAAGCCTCCCCTCCTCCTTCCTGCACCAGCGCCAACGGGAACGGACTGCAAGGTGAGGGCGCGCGCCGGCCCCACGCTGCGGCCTGGGCGGCCCCCCGGGGCCCTGCGGGTCTCTCCCTGGGGGCGGGAGCTCTGGCCTGCCCCCCGGCCCGCCTGGGGCCCCTGGCAGGGCAGCCCTGGGCACTGCATGCTCTCCTTCGTCCCCACCAGGCGACACAGCCCCCCACCCCCACTGGGTGTGCCTAGGAATGACCGCCCGCTTGATCAGCCCCCGCAAGCAGAGGCTTCCTCTTGGTTGGTAAAACCCATTTCCCCATCTTTCCGAGACGACGTCCGTGTCCTCGTGGTAGAAGCAGCCCATGCCCGCAGGGAGTGGAAAACCACAGGGAAAGCAAACAGGCCGCCGTGGTGGCCGGAGGGCCCACGTTCTGCCCTGCTGAGCCGGCAGCCTCCCTTGCCCGCGGGACAGCCTTAGGCCTGGGTGGCGGGCCACAGTGCTGCCTGCAGCCCCTGTCTGACCTGGGCCTGCCCGTGCGGTCCCCAGCCTTGATTCTCATCCCGGTCTAACGGACCGCAGGGCCCCCGGGCCGTGCTGTTCTTGGAGACCCGGGGCTGTGCCTGAGCCAGCGCTGGACACGAGTTGGTCTCTCGGGAGACTGCTCTCAAAGACTCCAGAGGGAGCAGGGCCCGCCGAAGGGCCACGGGAGGCCCCGCCTGGCACGGGTGCCTGCAGACGGGGCCGTGCAGTGCCTGCCCAGTGCCGGGGCCCTCTGGGCAGTGGCAGGCGGGGCCGTGTGCGGGCCCCCAGGCCTCATGAGCTTGCACGCGGCTCCTGGTGAGTGACTGAGGCCCACAGGCCCCGAGATTGAGTGGCCGCCACCTGGCCTCTCTCAGACACCTCCTTTGGTATATGCTCCTCCCGGTGAAAACCAAATCCAGTTACTCCTTTAAAAAAAAAACTGAACCCATTCAACCAGTATTTACTGAGCGCCTACTATGTGCCAGGCTCTCTGCTGGGTGCTGAGGACGCTACCGTGGAGAAGACAAACTGGCCCTTTTGTGAAGTCGGTGGCATATTTCACTTTGATGAACTAATGCTCAAAAAAGGAACTGGAAAGGTATCCGTGATTTGAAATAATTGTCTGCACCACACCTGTTAGTGTGAGAGGGTCGCCCAGCCCCGAAGGGCCACCGACTGGCCTGTGAGCCGGCCGCGGTCCCCAGAGCACAGGGGCGAAGGGGCAGGTGGCCGGGTGCGTGGCCCTCCCCGCCGTCCATGTGGCACCAGGGCCCACCGAGCGGTGGCACCGCATAAGCCGTGTGTACACACACAGGCCTTCCAAATCATGAAGTTGTAACGGTGAGTCGGAGATAAATTAATATTGTTGAAATTAATGAACTGAGAAATTGAAGCTCCCATCACTACATGGACCAAATGTATTAATATGTGATACATAAATTAATGAGAATAATCACTCTTGACAAAAATTAACACTAAAGTTAAAAGGTTTTAAAGTACCTTTGCACCAGGAGTTCACTGGGAAGCATCCTTGCACTTGGCATCTCAGCACAAGTTCTCTCTCTGTTCCAAGAAGAGAAAGGACACGCTCCCTACACGTGGAGCCGTGACTTCTGTCTTTTCAGGGCCCTTGGGCCCGAGATTGCAAACTAGGTGGGCTGTGGTGGCTTTGATCTTGGCCAGCCCGCGACTCACCATTACGATACGGAGCGGTCAGCAGCAGGTCCAGGGCAGGGGCTGAGAGCAGAGGGGAGCCCGAGGCATGCCCAGTCCACGTAGGGAGTGAGAGTGGGGCCCGGCTGCCCCCCGGCCCAAGATCCAGCCACGGCTGGCATCACAGGAGTGGCCGGGTTGGCGCGCCTCTGTCGACAGAGGTGGCCTCGGGGGGCCCGGGCCTCTGTCTGCCAGAAGCCAGCCACCGAGGTGTGTGGGCGGCAGCCCCTTCGCACGCAGAAGGCCAGAAGCCTTTCCCTTTGCCACGTGAGGTCTTTGAGGAGAGGAGCCTGGGGGGGTCTGTCCCCACGTGCACCCCCACCCCATGAAGTAGGTGCCCTTAACCGAGCCCACGGCTGGTTAGTGGAGGGCTGTGCAAAGCCACTGTCCCGTTGACCGAAGCCCAGGGAGGCCCCCTGCGCCTGGTGAGGGGTGCCCCTGACCTGCCCCCTCTCTCTTGCAGCTATGTCTGGGCTGGTAGTCCCGCCCATGTGAGGGGCGCTGTTACCTGCCGCCAAGCAGTGTCCAAGGATGGACTTCAGGGGACACGTCAGGACACACGAGGTGCTGACGGGACGGTGTCTTCAGTGCGTCAGCAGCGGCCGAAATGCTACAAGAGACTTTGTTTAAAGATTTTATTTAAACTATTAAGAATCAACAAGCAAACAACCTCCTCCTTCATGAACAATTCCATTTTCCTAACTGAACTTTTCTCATATTTTCACATTTCTCAGTCCTGAAGAATAAGGAAAACAAAGCGACGCCTATTTTGTATAAAGTTTCCGACTCCGTCTTGGCTGTGTCTAGTACTTGCTATGTGTTGGGAGAAACTTTGTGAATGCACCATTTTGATGATCATAAAACACTGAGGAAAAACGCCTCCAGACATTTTTCTGTACTCATACTTAGATTCACAATGGTTGTGTATCTCTATAATGTGAAATATTTTTTTGTGGTGACAAAAGGGGGCCAAGGAGGTCTGAGCCATCAAACTGGAAGAAAGGAGAATATATGGTTAGGAGAACTGGGGTGGCAGGGTGGGGGGAGGGAGGGTTTATCATTGCTTAACTTCATCTTAATGAAATGAAACTTTGTAACTTATTGTAGTTAGAAATTGTAACTTTGATATTGAATTCTCTTGCCTTCAACAAGCACACTGACAGAGAAAAAAAAAAATGCTACTGTCTGTTGGTTAAAATATTCCCCACTGCTAGAGCTTCCTGTTGAGCAAGTGTGGTCTGCGACATTTTTTTCGCCTTTTGCTAGCACTGTATACTATTGCATTCTTAGGCTACTGTGAGATCCATGTTTCTTGTTCCAGAAGTTGTCCTTTTGACTTCTAGGTCCTTCCCTGATGTGTTTTGTATGTGGTTATAAAATTGTAGACTTTTGTGATTTTGCCAAAGTTGTAGCTAAATATTTATACACTTGTCTTGAATTTTTTTCAGATCCACTTAAATATTTAGAGAGAGAAAAAAAAAAGTTTTATTCCTTATGCGTCTTATAAGGAATAAAATGGTCTCCATTCAACACTTACTTTTCCATGAACACTTGCTGTTGCTAAGGGACTTTATTTTGTAACATATCAATTATAAATATTGTATTTATCTTCGAGATTTTGTACATTGCTTCTCCTGCCGCTCTTGGTTCTGTTTCCTTGTCTGTTGGTTTTCAATCATGGCCTGGTGTGCGATGCTGGAAGAGCATTCAGCCAAGAACTGTCTGTGTGATCCGTTCTGTTCAATGAACCAGCGTCCTTGCATTTCATTTGTACTTCCAGAATTTGCTATTGTTTAGACTTTCCGTCCTTTTTTTTTTTTAATTTTGAGGAAAAGTCAAATTCATTGTTTATTTTTATATTATTTTTTAAGTTATCTGAACAAATACTTTTGAAGAAAAAAAAAAAAGTTTGTTGTATAGTCAAACTGAAACGGTGCCACCCGGCTGCGACGAGTCCCGGCAGAGCCCGTGCATGTGGGACGGCCACGGAGAGGCGACACCGTCTGGGGCGGCGTCCTTCTTTCCTCATTATTTTTTTTTTGTAGAATGTAAAAAGTCATTTTAGCTGCCACCCATGACTTTGCCACATAGCTGAACCGTGTTTACTGGAAAAATTCAGAGGCCTAAAGTTTAAAATAAAATTTACTTCTGATGTTTTAATTAAAATGTTTGCCACATTGACTTCTCCGATGCCTTAAAAGTGGACTTCTTTAAAGAACCTTTGTGCTATCTTCTCACAGGCTTACACCACGATTGTTGATCGAGATTTCATTTGGAGATTTACAGTGACACACACACACACACAATCGTGCACACACACAAGCACACACACGCAAGCACAAGCCCCATGAGCCCGTCACTGCTCTCTGCATCTGGGTCTGCTGTGTCCTGCGTCCTCCTGAGCCCACCCCAGACTCAGAGGCCCCAGGGGACCCACAACCACCCCTTGTCCAGAATTCCCTTTTAACAATACCTTTCCTGTGGTCAGACCCCAGCAGCCACTGTCTGTACTTTCTGAGCTGGAATGACCTCCTTCCGACACTGTCCCTGTTAGTGCCAAACCCGCGGTGAGACCAGGAGGGGCGTTTTCTTTTCCCTTTTCGGACACAGCACAGCCAACACTTTGCAGCAGAAATCAAATCTAAAACAAAAAGGAGGGACTTCTTAAATTTCTCTTGAGAAAGACCAAAACCATTCCAGACTTGAAAGTGTTCATTTGTGGGACTAAATGGAGGAATCGGAATATCCTGGAGGCTAGCGGTCACACTCTGGCCCCGTGACCGGCCTGAGGAGTCACTTTGGAACTCACCTGCCTCCGTTTTATTTTGTATATGTAAGGGTTTGACCTAAAAATGAGCTCATGTGTACACATTGGGGACATTTGTGAGTTTGCTCACCCCGTACTTGGTTTGGGTCTTAGAGTACCTAGTCGCCCTCACGGCGTCATCGTCTCAAAGCTGAGCGCTCCACTAAATGGTAGATTTTACTGTTGAAGACCCTACAATAAGATTGTTTTATCTGTACTTTTTTTCAGATATTTAACTGTATAAAATGTTCATTTTACACGATATTTAATTAAAGTATTTCTTGTCTGTGAATTTCACTTTGGGTAACTCGATCTGTTTTGATTGTTAGAACGGCTGGCTCAACATGCAGCGCTGACATTGGGTTGGGGGTCGTTTGCGTACCCTGGATTCCAGAGCGCTCTCGGCCAAGATAAGAACAGTTCGTACAGGAGCCTTCTCCAAGGCTATCTGCCCTCAGATGCTCATCTGAGCTGCACAGAGAGGTTCCTGCTGGGGTGCAGATGGCGCTGGTCCCAGGGCTGGCAGTCTGCAGGCCACATGCCCCCTGGAACATCTAGTGTGGCTGGGTGGGACCCAGGGCCATGGTGGCCCATAGACAGCCTCGAGGCTCGTGGGGGCTTGGTCACCCCTGCCCCCGGCCCAAGCCCTCTGACCTCAGCCCCTGCTCCTGAATTGGAGGCCTGGCAGTGGAGAGCCAGGGCTCTGGCCACTCGGGACACGAGCTCCTCTGTCCCTGTCATCAGGCTGGGACAAGGTCCAGCTCGAGGCGCTGTGGGCAGACACCAGGGCACCCTGAGCCCTGACCGAGGGGACTGGCATCAAGGCCAGGCTCACGTCAAGGTGTGGAGACCCCGTGTACTGCCCTGCCGCCAGGCCGCACGCCGGGGCAGCCAAAGGCCGCGGGCAGTGATGAGACGTGCGGCAGCACCAGGGTTCTGATTTTCGCAGCCCTGTTTGGCTCCTGTGCGTCTTGGGTGCCCCGGCTCCATCTCATTCTGCATTCTTCATTTTCTCCTCAATGAAAGGCTGGCTTTGCATGTTTTGGCTTGCAGTTCTCCAACACATACACGTAAGTGTGATCCAAATTAGTGCTCACAAATGTCATCTTAATTACTTGTTCTGCCGAGCAAAACAGGGAACAATTATTCAAAACATAAAGAAACTTGTGAATACCTTTTTTTTTTTTAACCTGTCAATGACAATCAGGTTCCTTTGACTGCGTTCTTGTTTCAGCCTTAAAGAGACAGCAAAGAAGGGGGCTCATGGGGCACAGGCTGCAGGCAGCCCCTCTGCCGTGTGCTGGGGACGACATCACCCCCTGGCTCTGAGCTGGTGCCAGGGATGCCTGCTCAGGGGTGGGCTAGGGGCCGCCTCCCAGAGCTGCCTGCTGGGGTCTGGCGACCTGGGGGAGGGAAATTACTTCATGTTTGTGTTCTGAATCCGAACTGAGAGCTGCATTCTCTCCAAATGTGTGCCAATTATTGTCAGGCCGCCTTCCAGGGTCTTCCAAGCTTTTAAAGATTATTCAAAGCACTTGAAATGGGCTTCAATCTAATGCCTCATTTCATTGCATTAAACAGCCTAGTTAATAAAGAATCGATATATTCAAAGGGCAAGGTTATCTTTTGTCTATAAGGGGTGGTGTCATTCTGAACCTTTTATAGTTCAGATGCTGAAAAAGACCTCATGAAATCCATACTCATCAAGTGGGTCAACAGGAGCAATAAAGAGGGCCCTGAAAGGAAGGAATGCCCGCCCTCCTCTAAAACAACTCGGGCCTTATCTCCCCGCTCGGCACCCGAGCAGTCCTCAGAAAATGTCAATTTCTCATCAAGACAAGAGGCTTCGATGATCACTTTTTCCAGAGAATACACACAATTAAGAGGATGCTGGGGTGGTGGTGGTGGGGGGGGGGGGGGGATGCGGGCGGCCGCGGCGGCAGTCTGTGGCTCCTTCTGTCCCCACGAGCCGCGCACTCCCGCCCGGCAGATAATAAGAGCTGTTGATAACTCGAGTGTCAATATGCCCAAGAGCGGGTTTTGAATGTGAGTCCTTGTGCTCCGGGCCAGCCCGGCCGATCCCAGGCCCTGATAACCGCGCAGCTGCCAACGGACACCGGCGGGGGGGCCGCCAGGCCTGGCCCTCACAATTAATGCGATGAGCAAATCACACAAAGGGCCGGCCGCTCTAGGCGCACTGAGACAATCCCCGCTTTACCCTTCAAGGGTTCCTTTTATGTTGGAATAAGGTTGCTTTTAATGAAATTTAAACTCATCAGAGGAAATCAAAAACCTCCAATCAGATTACAAATTGATTTTTTGGTCATTTGTCATTCCCAGTGCAGGGCTGTGCGTTTCACAGGGAGTGGCCGCTGATGCGGGGCTGGGGAGCCTCAGGCACACGCGGTAGGCCCCGGGCCTGGGGACGAGCGCTAGCGGCTCCTGACCCGGGTGGACTGGGGCCCGGTCTCCCCACCGCCCGGGTTTGGCCAAGGTGGACCCCCGACAGCTCAGTGGAGGCTCAACCCTGGGACGCCCGTGGTCCTGGGCGGAAGCCACAGTGGTTTCCAGGCTCATTCTGAACTTTCCATGGTTCCCGTGCTGAGAAAGACCTAACGGAACCCGCACGTATGGCGCTCAGGCAGTCGTGGGCCTTTGACGGCAGCCAACAGGGCCGCGTTCTCCTGGGGCCACAGGGAGTGCGGGCCCGTCCCCGTCCGGCCCTGTGTCTGCTCTGGGCCAGCCTGTGAGGAGCCCCCTGTGGCCTGCGGGCCCTGCACCCAAGGGCTTTCCTTACACTGGAGGGTGGAGAGCAGACATGCCAGGCCTTCTAGCCTGGCCCAGGCCGCTCACTCCCGGGGAAAGCCCGCCCGGGGGTGCGGGGCGTTCACCCAGGGAGCCGTCCACAGCTGCCGCCCCGGCCTCCCAGGGGAGCTCCTGTGGCCCTGGAAGGACTCTGGGTTTTTCGAGGGGGAGGCAAGGCCGCGCTTCCCTCCCTCCCCACTGCTGGCATCAAGGGCACCTGGCTGAGGCTGCAGGATGCCCCTGGGCATGGGGGACTTTGTGTGGGCCCTGGAAGGATGGGGCCGGGTAGGCACTACTTCAGGAGGGATGTGAACATCATTTTTGACTCAAGTTCCTCAGAAACCACCTCTTCTAACCCCAGGGGAGCACGGTGCCTCACCCACAGGTGCACCGGAGGGTCGGGGGACGCCTGGCCCTGCTCCCGCCGGCGACCGGGGCTCTTCACTGAGTCTCGTTCTGCTCTCTCGGGTGACAACACTGTGGTCCAGAGAGGGCAGGTGACCAGCCCAAGGTCACCAAGCTGGAAGGACCAAGGCCGGGTGTTGAACAGTCTCCGGTCTCCAAACCCTCCCCCCGACCTCTTTCCACTGATTTAGGCTGTAGAGACCTTCAGGATTAACAAGAGCGCATGGTCCTCCGGATGGAGTGAGAACCACCACACTTCTCTTCGGGCGCATCAGGAGGACATGCGCCTCGGGGGCGCATGGACAGGCTGCCACACGGAAACTGGCCCGTTCAGCCGGGGCCCAGGGCACGACCCGTGTCACTGGCTCCTGACTCAAAACTTGGGCCTTCAACACCCAGGAGGCCGCCAGAGCAGGGCTCCCGGGCACGCCATCCCTGCCCTTCTTGGGCCCACGTGTGGACGCACACAGCTGGAGACGCGGGACGCCTGGGCACCCCAGGCCCCTCACCCCCACCCACCGCTGTGCTCACAGTGGCCGTGGACCCCCACCCATGCACCTGATGGCGGGGCGTCCCTCTCGCGCCTGCCTCCAAGGACCGCGCTCATCACTGCCTCCTTCTACAACCAGCAGGCTGACATGCGGCTGCAGCTACCAGGGGAACGAGAAAGGGTCCCGCAACAAAGGATTTATATTCTCAGTGTACAATGAGCTTTTCTGAATCAGTAAGACTAGATGGACATTCTGGAGAAAAATGGGCAAATTCACAGCTCACAAGGGAACAAGTGATTAGCAAGTTTGGAAAATATATCCAACCTCACTTAAAAATGCATAGCATATTAAAATAGTGAGATCAACTTTTTTTCACCTATTAAATTAGAAAAGATGTCTTGTAAAAGCTAATACTCACTCCCGTCGATGGAGAAACGGGTATTCTTGGAGTTGTGGAAAGGAAAATAAACAAGTACAGCCCTTCTAGAAACAAACTTGACATTGTATCAGGAGATCTGACAATGTTCATATATCTTTTGACCCACTAACTCCACGTCTAGGAATCAATCCTAAGGAAATTAGCAGAGATAAGACAAGATAGTAAGTGCAAGACTGCTCACTGCTGTATTTATTAAAAAAAAAAACTGGAAAGAACCCAAAAATCTAAAAATAGAAATTCTTAGTTGAATTATGGTGTGGCGATATAATGTAATACTGCATATTCTATTAAGCTATTAAGATCATGTTTTTGAAGTATATTTAATGAAATGGTAAATCACTTCAGTTCAGTCGCTCAGTCGTGTCTGACTCTTTGCGACCCCATGAATCACAGCACACCAGGCCTCCTTGTTCACCACCATCTCCTGGAGTTCACCCAGACTCATGTCCATCAAGTCCGTGATGCCATCCAGCCATCTCATCCTCGGTCGTCCCCTTCTCCTCCTGCCCCCAATCCCTCCCAGCATCAGAGTCTTTTCCAATGAGTCAACTCTTCACATGAGGTGGCCAAAGTACTGGAGTTTCAGCTTCAGCATCATTCCTTCCAAAGAAATCCCAGGGCTGATCTCCTTCAGAATGGACTGGTTGGACTTCCTTGCAGTCCAAGGGACTCTCAAGAGTCTTCTCCAACATAGTTCAAAAGCATCAATTCTTCAGCACTCAGCCTTCTTCACCGTCCAACTCTCACATCCATACATGACCACAGGAAAAACCATAGCCTTGACTAGACGGACCTTAGTCGGCAAAGTAATGTCTCTGCTTTTGAATATACTATCTAAGTTGGTCATAACTTTTCTTCCAAGGAGTAAGCGTCTTTTAATTTCATGGCTGCAGTCACCATCTGCAGTGATTTTGGAGCCCCCCAAAATAAAGTCTGACACTGTTTCCACTGTTTCCCCATCTATTTCCTATGAAGTGATGGGACCGGATGCCATGATCTTCGTTTTCTGAATGTTGAGCCTCAAGCCAACTTTTTCGCTCTCCTCTTTCACTTTCATCAAGAGGCTTTTTAGTTCCTCTTCACTTTCTGCCATAGGGGTGGTGTCATCTGCATATCTGAGGTGATTGATATTTCTCCCAGCAATCTTGATTCCAACTTGTGTTTCTTCCAGTCCAGCGTTTCTCATGATGTACTCTGCATAGAAGTTAAATAAGCAGGGTGACAATATACAGCCTTGACATACTCCTTTCCTATTTGGGACCAGTCTGTTGTTCCATGTCCATTTCTAACTATTGCTTCCTGACCTGCATACAGATTTCTCAAGAGGCAGGTCAGGTGGTCTGGTATTCCCATCTCTTTCAGAATTTTCCACAGTTTATCATGATCCACACAGTCAAAGGCTTTGGCATAGTCAATAAAGCAGAAATAGATGTTTTTCTGGAACTCTCTTGCTTTTTCCATGATCCAGCGGATGTTGGCAATTTGATCTCTGATTCCTCTGCCTTTTGTAAAACCAGCTTGAACATCTGGAAGTTCACGGTTCACGTATTGCTGAAGCCTGGCTTGGAGAATTTTGAGCATTACTTTACTAGCGTGTGAGATGAGTGCAATTGTGTGGTAATTTGAGCATTCTTTGGCATTGCCTTTCTTTGGGATTGGAATGAAAACTGACCTTTTCCAGTCCTGTGGCCACTGCTGAGTTTTCCCAATTTGCTGGCATATTGAATGCAGCACTTTCACAGCATCATCTTTCAGGATTTGAAACAGCTCAACTGGAATTCCATCACCTCCACTAGCTTTGTTCATAGTGATGCTTTCTAAGGCCCACTTGACTTCACTTTCCAAGATGTCTGGCTCTAGATTAGTGATCACATCATCATGATTATCTTGGTTGTGAAGATCTTTTTTGTACAGTTCTTCCGTGTATTCTTGCCACCTCTTACTATCTTCTGCTTCTGTTAGGTCCATACCATTTCTGTCCTTTATCAAACCCATCTTTGCATGAAATGTTCCCTTGGTATCTTTAATTTTCTTGAAGAGATCTCTAGTCTTTCCCATTCTGTTGTTTTCCTCTATTTCTTTGCACTGATCGCTGAGGAAGGCTTTCTTATCTCTTCTTGCTATTCTTTGGAACTCTGCATTTAGACGCTTATATCTTTCCTTTTCTCCTTGGCTTTTCGCCTCTCTTCTTTTCACAGCTATTTGTAAGGCCTCCCCAGACAGCCATTTTGCTTTTTTGCATTTCTTTTCCGTGGGGATGGTCTTGATCCCTGCCTCCTGTACAGTGTCACGAACCTCATTCCATAGTTCATCAGGCACTCTATCTATCAGATCTAGGCCCTTAAATCTATTTCTCACTTCCACTGTATAATCATAAGGGATTTGATTTAGGTCATTCCTGAATGGTCTAGCAGGTTTCCCTACTTTCTTCAATTTAAGTCTGAATTTGGTAATAAGGAGTTCATGATCTGAGCCACAGTCAGCTCCTGGTCTTGCTTTTGCTGACTATATAGAGCTTCTCCATCTTTGGCTGCAAAGAATATAATCAATCTGATTTTGGTGTTGACCATCTGTTGACCATCACCACCATCTGGTGATGCCCACGTGTAGAGGCTTCTCTTGTGTTGTTGGAAGAGGGTGTTAGCTATGACCAGTGCATTTTCTTGGCAAAACACTATTAGTCTTTGCCCTGCTTCATTCTGCATTCCAAGGCCAAATTTGCCTGTTACTCCAGGTGTTTCTTGACTTCCTACTTTTGCATTCCAGTCCCCTATAATGAAAAGGCCTTCTTTTTTGGGTGTTAGTTCTAAAAGGTCTTGTAGGTCTTCATAAAACCGTTCAACTTCAGTTCTTCAGCATTACTGGTTGGGGCATAGACTTGGATAACTGTGATATTGAATGGTTTGCCTTGGAGACGAACAGAGATCATTCTGTCGTTTTTGAGATTGCATCCAAGTACTGCATTTCGGACTCTTTTGTTGACCATGATGGCTACTCCATTTCTGAGGGATTCCTGCCCACAGTAGTAGATATAACGGTCATCTGAGTTAAATTCACCCATTCCAGTCCATTTTAGTTTGCTGATTCCTAGAATGTCGACGTTCACCCTTGCCATCTCTTGTTTGACCACTTCCAATTTGCCTTGATTCATGGACCTGACATTCCAGGTTCCTATGCAATATTGCTCCTTACAGCATCAGATCTTGCTTCTATCACCAGTCACATCCACAACTGGCTATTGTTTTTGCTTTGGCTCCATCCCTTCATTCTTTCTGGAGTTATTTCTCCACTGATCTCCAGTAGCATATTGGGCACCTAATGACCTGGGGAGTTCCTCTTTCAGTATCCTATCATTTTCCCTTTTCATACTGTTCATGGGGTTCTCAAGGCAAGAATACTGAAGTGGCTTGCCATTCCCTTCTCCAGTGGACCACGCTCTGTCAGACCTCTCCACCATGACCTGCCTGTCTTGGGTTGCCCCGCAGGCATGGCTTGGTTTCATTGAGTTAGATAAGGCTGTGGTCCTAGTGTGATTAGATTGACTAGTTTTCTGTGAGTATGGTTTCAGTGTGTCCGCCCTCTGATGCCCTCTTGCAGCACCTACCATCTTACTTGGGTTTCTCTTACCTTGGGCGTGGGGTATCTCTTCACAGCTGCTCCAGCAAAGCACAGCCGCTGCTCCTTACCTTGGACGAGGGGTATCTCCTTACCGCCCCGTTCCTGACCTTCAACGTGGGATAGCTCCTCCAGGCCCTCCTGTGCCTGCGCAGCCACTGCTCCTCGAGATGCTCCTCCCGGCCACCGGCCCTGGCCTCGGGCGCGAGGTGCCTCCTCTCAGCTGCCGCCCTTGGCCTCGGGCTTGGGGTGGCTCCTCAAGGTCACCGCCCCTGGCCTCGGGCGCGAGGTGGCTTCTCCTGGCCACTGCCCCTGATCTCTGATGCAGGATAGCTCCTCCCGGCCGCCACTGACCTCGGACGTGGGGTAGCTCCTCTTGGCTGCCACCCCTGACCTCGGACACAGGGTAGCTCCTCTCGGCCGTTCCTGTGCTGTCGCAGCCTGGCACTCTAGGCCACTGCCCCGACCTCAGACCTGCGGCAGCTCCTCCCGCAGCCGCCAGCGCTTAGTGCGCCGGCTCCCGCAGCCGCCTGCGCTTAGTGCGCCGGCTCTCGCAGCTGCCTGCATTCAAATTTGTAAATTTCTATGTAGCGAGAAGGAGAAACATATATGTAGAAAAAATATTAGAATTATAGCATTAGCAGGCATATTTGGGAGGTGAACGTGTACACGTGACATGCAGCTTTCCAAGTTTTCTGCCAGACATGCAGGGTCCCATAGGAAATGTGTGCTGCCCAGGGTCCTGGGGAGGCAGGGGCCCCAGTCCGGTGCCCAGCCGGTCGTCCTGGACACTGAGGCCAGAGGAGCGGGGGTGCTGGAGCTGCAAGGCGCAAGGCTAACATGGAGGCAGGGACCAGAGACCGGGAAGCAGGCCCCCTGCCGGGAGCACAGGGTGGGGGTGGGGCACGGGGGCGGAGCCTGTGGCTGCAGGTTCAAAGGCCCTGGGGCTGCGGGAGGCCCCACCAAGCCCAGCTGGACACCCTCCCTGGCTTTCCCAGCACCCGGCGGGCCCAATACCAACTTCCCTTTGACTGGAACTTCCCCGGAGGAACTTCTATTGTTTGCATCCAAAGAATTACTGACCAAATTAGGGAAAAACATTACTTTCAAATTAGTATTATAAAACATCCAAAAGAACTTTCAAAGTATTTACTTTGAGAAATGATTTAGCAAGACTGATGAACACCAGGTCAATTCACAGTCATGTTTCTGTAACAATGATAAGTAGCTAATGGCATTTTAAAATGCAGTTTACAATTTTGTAAAAGTATCAAAAGCTAAAAAGAAGGTCAAAGTAATGAAGATGTCTGCACAGGAAGCCATAAGCTCACTGACAGGAATTTTTGAAAACATTAATAAATGAAAATACCGTATTCATGTATTGGAAAGCTACATACTGAAAAGATGCCAATTCTCCCTAAAATTATCTAGAAAGAAAGAAGAAAATGAAGTCGTTCAGTCATGTCCAACTCTTTGTGACCCCATGGACTGTAGCCCACCAGGCTCCTTTGTCCATGAAATTTTCCAGGCAAGAGTACTGGAGTGGGTTGCCATTTCCTTCTTCAGGGATAAGGAAAATTATCTAGAGATTTGGTGAAATCTCAGTCCCCACTCCAAATACCATCACATTGAGGGTTAGGGCTTCATCAAATGAATTCTGGGGGACAAACGTTTAGTCCATAACACTATGCAAATAATTTCTTATGCGGTCATAGTAATTAAAGTGTTACAACAAGACTAGGCAGATAATCTAATGGAATATAAACGTTAGAAGCCGCCCACATGCGTGGTTACCTGGTCTGTGGCAAAGGTGAGGCTGCAGCACAGTGGGGGGGCTGGGCTTTGCCAAGAGCTGTGCTGAGTGCACAGACACACGCCTGGCAAACGAAGTGACCCTAAGAAATGACGAATCCCCAGCAGCAAGAGAGAGAGGAATAGTTTCAGGGATGGTCGGAAGAGGCAGCGTTAAAGCCAAGAGAACACCCTGGACCTCCGCATGGAAGCGGCAGTAAGATGGAGTGATGAGAAGCCATCTGCCTATGTGGGTGGTAAGAGTGGGTCCTGCAGGAGGGCATTTAAAAGTTAAAACAAAACTGACTCCCAGCCCCCCTCCCATCTGACTCCTTGGGTTCCTTCTCTATGGCTGCGTCAGTTCCACAGAAGGGCAGAGAACTTGTTCTGTACAGGGAGTTGAGGGGGCAGGCACTCTGGAAAGCTCAGCTGTCCAGAGCACTCCAGATGCCTTAAAAATGACATATTAAACATCTTTATCACTGAAAGAAATTTAAAAAAAAAATGGAAAGCATCCAATCCATGGATTGGGCAATACTGTTAACACGACAATCCCCCTGATTGACCTACAGATTCAATGCAGTCCCCATCGGAATACAGCTGGCTTCTTTGTAGAAACTGACAGCGGATCCTAAAGTTCACACGGTACTGATTACACGGACGGAAAACAGCCAACCATCTTGCCAAAGGACAATGTTGGAGGATTCCCACTTTCCTATTTCAGAACTTACTACAAAAAAACCGAAATTAAGATAGTGTTTCTGGTGGCTCAGTGATAAAGAATTCACCTGCCAGTGTGGGAGGCATGTGTTGGTTCTTGGTCTGGGAAGATCCCACAAGCCTCGAGCAGCTAAGCCCGTGCACCACGGCTCCTGATCCTGTGCCTCAGAGCCCAGGCACTGCGGCTACTGAAGCCCACACACCCTCGAGCCTGTGCTCCAGCACAAGCGGAGCCGCCGCAACGAGAAGCCCGCACACCGCAGAGAGTAGCCCCCACTCATCGCAACGAGAGAAACGTCTGTGCGGCTACAAAGACCCAGCACAGCCAAAAACAAAGAAAAAGGCAGCATGGTGCTGGCACAGGACAGACTTATGGAGCGACGGAACACAGTCAAAAATGACCCTGCATGTCTACGGCCATCTGATTTTCAAATGGGTGCCAAGACCACTCAATGCAAAATGAATAGTCTCTTCAACAAACGGTCAACAGGAAAGCCACAAAGTGCAAGAATGAACGTGGACTCCGACCTCACCCCACAGACACACATTAAGCCAAAGTGGATCAAAGACCCAAATGTAAGAGCTGAAACTATAGAACTCTTAGAAGAAAACATATTTGACACTGGAGGTGACACTGGCTATTGTACAAGACACAACAGACGTGACGCACCTTAGATGGGAGACCAAAAGCATGAGGCCCCAAAGGACACACAGATACACTGGACTTCACCAAAACTAAAAGTGCCTGTTTCAAAAGACAGTATCAAGAAAGCAAAGAGACAACCAATGGGGGAAACTACTTGAAAATCATGTATCTGATCAGGGACTTGTATTCAGACTATACAAAGAACATTTTAGTCACTCAGTCGTGTCTGACTTTCTGCAACCCCATGGACTGCAGCCCACCCAGCTTCCCTGTCCATCACCAACTCTTGGACCTTACTCAAACTCATGTCCATTGAGCCGGTGATGCCATCCAATCATCTCATCCTCTGTCGTCCCCTTCTCCTCCTGCCTTCAATTTTTCCCAGCATCAGGGTCTTTTCAAATGAGTCAGCTCTTCTCATCACACGGCCAAAGTAGTGGGGCTTTAGCTTCAGTATCAGTCCTTCCAATGAATATCAGGACTGATTTCCTTTAGAAAGAACTGGTTGGATCTCCTTGCAGTCCAAGGGACTCTCAAGAGCCTTCTCCAACACCACAGTTCAAAAGCATCAATTCTTCGGCACTCAGCTTTGTTTATGGTCCAACTCTCACATCCATACATGACCACTGGAAAAACCATAGCTTTGACTATATGGAACTTTGTCAGCAAAGTAATGTCTCTGCTTTTTAATTTGCTGTCTAGGTTGGTCATAGTTTTTCTTCCAAGGAGCAAGCGTCTTTTAATTTCATGGCTGCAGTCACCATCTGCAGTGATTTTGCCCCCTCCCCAAAGTCTGTCAGTGTTTCCATTGTTTTCCCATCTATTTGACATGAAGTGATGTGACCAGATGCCACGATCTAAGTTTTTTAAATGTTGAGTTTTAAGTTAACTTTTTCTCTCTCCTCTTTCACTTTAATCAAAAGACTCTTTAGTTCCTATTCTTTGCTTTCTGCCATAAGGGTGGTGTCATCTGTGTATCTGAGGTTATTGGTATTTCTCCCTGCAATCTTGGTTCCAGCTTGTGGCTTCATCCAGTCCAGCATTTCACATGATGTCCTCTGCATAGAAGTTAAATAAGCAGGGTGACAATATACAGCCTTGAAGTACTCCTTTCCCAGTTTGGAACCAGTCCATTGTTCCGTGTCTGGTTCTAACTGTTATTTCTTGACCTGCATACAGATTTCTCAGGAGGCAGGTAAGGTGGTCTGGTATTCCCATCCCTTTAAGAATGTTCCAGTTTGTTGTGACCCGATCCACACAGTCAAAGGCTTTAGCATAGCTAATGATGCAGAAGTGGATGTTTTTCTGGAATTCTCTCCAACGGATGTTGGCAATTTGATTACAAACATTTACAAATAATAAGGGGCTTCCCAAGTAGCTCAAATGGTAAAGAATCTGCCTGCAATGCCAGAGACCTGCTTGAGTTTGATCCCTGGGTCAGGAAGATCCCCTGGAGAAGGACATGACAACCCACCCCAGTATTCTTGCCTTCAGAATCCCATGGACAGAGGAGCCTGGCGGGCTATTGTTCATGGGGTTGCAAAGTCATATAAAGACAAATCACTCAGTTTAAAAATAGGCAAATGATCTGAATAGACACTTAAAATAGACTGTATTTAAAGACAATATACAGATGGCCAATAAACACATGAAAAGATGCTCAGTCCCACCAGTCATCAGGGGAATGCAAGTCAGACCCACAGTAAGCTTCCACTTCACACCCACTGGGATAGCTATAATGAAAACATCAGACAATAACAAGTGTTGATGAGAATGGAGAGAAACGAGAACGCTTACCTACTGTTGGTGGGGATATAAGATGGTGCAGCCACGTTAAACAGTCCAGAGGTTTCTGAAATGGTTAAAAATAGAGTCACCAGTGTTTCCACTCCTAGTGACACACCCAAGAGAAATGAAAAGACATGCAAAAAGTTTCACGTGAACATTTCTAGCACCATTATTCATAAGAGCCAAAAGGTTTAAATAACCCAATTCCATTATGGATGGATTTAAACATTTGGTATATTCATACAATGCAGTATTATTCAGGCATAAAGGGAATGAAGCCCTAAGTCACACTACAACACAAACTTTGAACACATACACTGTGCTAAGAAGCCAGTCACAAAAAAATGTGTTGTGTGTTTCCATTTGTAGGAAATGCCCAGCACAGGTAAATCCACGTGGATGGAAAGTAGATTAGTGATTTAGAGTCGGGGGACATGGGGGTTAGGGGATGATAGTTAAAGAAACATGGGGGTGTTCTTTCTGAGACAAGACAAATGTTCTAAGGTTGACTAAGGCGATGTTTGTTCACATTTGTGAGTGTACAGAAAACCATTGGGCTATACATTTTAAATGGGCGAATTGTATGGTGTGTAAATCATTTCTCAGTAAACTGTTATAAGAAAATCTTGTGGTTTTATCAAAGCGTTTTTTAAAAAAATCAACATTGCTTCCCATGGAGAACTGCTCTGAAGGTTTTTGGTTTTCTGGGGAAACTATTTCCTGGAGAAAGCTGCTAGGACTTGAGTCCCAGGTCTGCACATGGGGGCCACCGGAGCCCTTGTAGCCTTGGCCGAGTGCGGCGAGGGTCCCTGCCAGCCGCCCGCCCCCAGGAGGGGCTGCTTGGTGTCCACACAAGAAGGCAGAAGGCAGTCACATGAGACCCTACTCGGCATCTCCAGGCCACGAAGTCAAGGTGATAGCCCTTGACTCCTGGCTGGGGTGAGGCGTGGTGAGATCCAAGCCCCCCACCCCCGATGCTGGCCCTACCTGGTCCAAGTGGGGCGCCTGCCACAGCCCTGGCCTACATTCTGCCTGGTTCCTTTTGAGGCTACTTGTGGAAAACGCACACACACACACACACACACACACACACACACACACACAGAGGGCTTCTCAACCAGGGTCACTTCCTAAGGTAGGAAAAAAATTCTTCTTAAAGGAAAAAATTTCCTTTGAGGATTCTTTTTAAAAAAAGGTTCCAATATTTTCAAACCATTCCAGAAGGCTCAGTCCTACTTTTTAAACCTCACAGCCCTGTTTCTTAAATCTGCTTAAAACTTGTCTCCTTGAGCTGGATATCTCAGGGGATCCCACTACGGCCACCGGGTCTCAGATGCACCGGCACCCCTGGCTCAAGGGGCAGCCCCCGAAGCGGCCCCACGGCTTCCTCTCCAGTCCTGCCGGTCCTCAGCACAGCTGCCAGCGGGCCCTTCACAATGGAGGGTGGGCCACCCTCACCGCAGCCCTCCTGGGCCCCCTCAGGGCTGCAGGGACACGTAGTTGGCCACGTCACCCCACCACGCCCCGCTGCCCAAGCCCCAGGGCACTGGCAACCCTGCCAGGGCAGGCAGCCCCTGGATGCAAACTCCTGCTGGGGCATCACACTCGTGGCTCCCTCTCCTGGAACGCTCTTCTCAAAACACCTGCTCTATGCCCCTCCCTGAGCTCTTGGCCCCCATCCCTGGAGGGGCATCCCTGCCTGCCCCGCCTGAAACTAACACCCCATTCCAACCACCACACACGCACCTCTCCTCTCCCTTTCCTGCCATTTCCCCCTCGGCGTTTGCACCATTTACCAAAGCACGTGCTGCCCTGTGCTTCGTCTCAGGTGTGTCCGGCTCTCTGCGACCCCGTGGACTGCAGCCGTCCAGGCCCCTCTGTCCGTGGGATTCTCCAGGCAAGAATGCTGGAGTGGGTTGCCATGCCCTCCTCCAGGGGATCTTCCCGACCCAGGGAGCGAACCCAGGTCTCCTGCATTGCAGGCGGATTCTTTACCCCTTAGCCACAAGCGAAGCTTTAGTTAGTTAGCTTGTGGACTGTCTCCCACCAGTTCATAAGCCTTGGGGGGCAGTGCTTATCTTTTTGGATTCCTGCTTCATCCCCTGTGGCCCCGCTTTTGAAATCCAGACTTTCAAGGAAACAGTGCTCTTCCCTGCACTGTCCACCATGGCGGGGGCCCAGGAACTGGAATGGGAAACAAACCACATCTTTAATACTCTCACTAACTTCCACAAGGTTTAGCTTTTCCCTCCAGGAATGAATACAGACAACAAACCGCAGTAGTTTCAGTAGTTCTAGGGTCTTTCTGCAGAGACTTTAAGGTTGTCAATGGTTATCACGACTTCAGAATTCTGGTAACGAGAGGTCCCATTGTCAGATTTTATTTAATGCATTAATACTGAGGAAGCACCTATGGGGCAGTACCAGAAACGGGACTTTTTTAAAGTTTCGATAACTATTCAGTATAATTAATTATCTTTGTAAAACTTTGCATTTTATTTTATGCATTAAAAACACTGTTCTGGACTTCCGTGGTGGCCCAGTGGGTAAGAATCTACCCTCCAATGCAGGGGCCATGAGTTCGATCCCTGGTCCAGGAAGGTTCCACATGCTGTGGAGCAACTAAGCCCGAGCCCGTGCTCCAGGGCAGGAGAAGCCACCACCACGAGAAGCCTCGCTCCACGAGGAACGGCGGCCCCTCTCGCCACAACTGGAGAAGGTCCGTGCCCAGCCACCAAGGCGCAGCACAGCCTGAAGACACAAACCAGGCCGCTGCTCCGAGAAGGGGTGCGGAGGCTTCACCAGGCTGACACAGGGGTCCACGCCAGGAAAGACAAACGTCCCTGGGCAGAGGCACCTGCATCTATGCTGTCCCAAGCATGCTTGGGACACGGTCTGAGTCTACGTTGGCCCACTGAGATTTCAGGGTTTTTTCATGATCTGCTACAGATTTGCTCCACAGCGTACAGGTTTTGTGTTCGTTTGCAGTACACACTTTTCAAAGTAACAGAACGAGGAGAAGAGAACTCCTGACTTAGATCAACAGCCTCCCTGGGTCCAACTGGGCTCCAGAATTTGCAGGCCTCACTGTGGGCCAGGTCCTGGGCCAACACGACACAGGCATTAAGCAGATAATAATCCGTTTTTCTTGCTTTCTTGTAATCCAGGCTTACTGTAAAAATGAAAGCAATGAACATGGATTGGGGAAGACAGGGTTAATCCTCCTTCATCCCAGCTCTGCCCACACCTCTGCTCTTGCAGAGCAGACCCATTCGTACCAGCTGGCTGTCAGTCTTTTTAAACCTTGTTTTAAGGACTTTAGAAACAGACATTTCCATACAGCTTAAGAAAAAAAAACAGACAGCATGGGTCATGATCTGTCTATTGCTCTGCATCGCATTTCCTCAGCAGCCTTCCCTGCCATACATGGGGAACCACCTCATTCCTTGCAGAGGGCTCAGAGAACTCTGCTTAGTAGAGATGAAAGCCCATCTATTCAGCCAGCCCTGGACTGATAAGTTTCCTATTGTTTGCTACTGAAAACAACGCTATAGCAACAAAACGTATACCATTTAAAGACATTATTTTTTTTAAGTTGTTTAAACCTGGTAAACTGAAAACCACAAAACATAATTGAGAAAAGATTAAAAGGTGTAAATAATAATAGAGATATATCATATTCATGGGTTACAAAAACTATACTAGAAAGAGGTAAATTCTCCCCACACAATAAAGATATCAGCAGGTTTACTTTTGTGGAAACTAACATGCTGCTTATAAAATTTACAGGGACATGCAAAAGGCCGAGGATAATCGGGGTAATCGTGAAGAAACTTAGACTACCAGCTCTCAGTGTTAGTCGCTCAGTCTTGTCCAACCCCAGGGACTGTAGCCTGCAAGACTCCTCTGTCCATGGGGTTCTCCAGGCAAGAATACTGGAGTGGGTTGCCATGCCTTCCTCCAGGGGATCATCCCACCCCAGGGACCTAACCCAGGTCTCCCACACTGTAGACAGATTCTTTACCATCTTAGCCACCAGGGAAGTCCACCAGCTCTCAGGGTTTACTTTAGAATGACAATAATCATGTTACCGTGTGACTGGTGCAAGGACAGACCCAAAGTCCAGAAACAGAAGCACACGTGTGACAAGTGAAGGCCCTGGGCTGACCAGCTGAGCCCTACCTCTCACACCACACAGAAATCAAGTCTACAGAGATCTGCAGTTAAATATGGAAGATAAAACAAGAGTGCTTCTAGATTACAAACACAGGAGAATATCTTTAACTCGTGATAGGCAAAGACACACTGAACAGGACACGAAACCTTCAGCCATAAAATTAAAAAATGGATAGATTTCACTACCTAAAATTAAATTCTTTTCTTCACAATGATACCTTTGAGAATAAAAAGGCAAGCCACAGTGTGCAAGAAGATATTTACAAGATACACAATCGACAAAAATATAATACAAGAATATAAAGAATACCATTGAGTAAAGGCACATAACTTAATAGAAAGATGGAAAAAGACTTGAAAAGGCAATGCACCAAAAAACCCAGGTATTCACATGGCTGATAAATGTAAAAAAGATGTTACACACTCATTGGATCACAGAGAAAGCAAGGGAATTCCAGAGAAACATCTACTTCTGCTCCATTGACTCAGCCTTTGACTGTCTGGATCACAAACTGGAAAATTCTTCAGCAGAGGAATGCCAGACCACCTTAGCTGTCTCCTGAGAAAACTGCAGGTGGGCCAAGAATCAGCAGTTAGAACTGGACATGGAACATTTGACCGGTTCAAAATCGGGAAAGGCCTATGTCAGGGCTATATATCGTCCCCTTGCCTTCTTAACTTTTATGCAGAGTACATCATGCAAAATGCTGTGCTGGATGAATCAAAAGCTGGAATCAAGATTGCTGGGAGAAATAGCAATAACCTCAGATATGCAGATGACACCACTCTAATAGCAGAAAGTGAAGAGGAACTGAGAAGTCTCTTGATGAGGATGAAAGAGGAGAGTGAAAAATCTGGCTTAAAACTCAACACCCAAAACACTAAGATAATGGCATCCAGTCCCATTACTTTGTGGCAAACAGACGGGGAAAAAGTGGAAGCAGTGACAGATTTTATTTTCTTGGGTTTCCAAATCACTGCAGATTAAAATACGTTTGCTCCTTGGAAGAAAAGCTATGACAAACCTAGACAGCATATTAAAAAGCAGAGACATTACTTTGCTGACAAAGTTCCATCTAGCGAAAGCTATGGTTTTTCCAGTAGTCATATATGGATGTGAGAGCTGGACTATAAAGAAAGCTGAGGTCTGAAAAATTAATGCTTTCGAACTGTGGTGCTGGGTAAGATTCTTGAGCATCCCTTGGACTGCAAGGAGATCCAGTTAGTCAATCCTGAAGGAAATCAACCCTGAATATTCACTGGAAAGACTAATGCGGAAGCTGATACTGCAATACTTTGGCCACCTGATGCAAAGAGTTGATTCTTTGGAAAAGACCCTGATGGTGGGAAAGATTAAAGGCAGGAGAAGAAGGGGCAGCAGAGGATGAGATGGTTGGATGGCATCACCGAACATAAATCTGAAAATCAAACCACAAAGAGATACCTCCACCAGAATGGCTAATGATAGAAGTAGATAACACTTTGTGTCAGTGATGATACCAGATAGTTATCAGGGATAACACTCTCACGTGCTGCTGGTAGTTGTGTAACTGACACACATTCTGGGCAGCATCTGCTATGACTGAACACTCAGCAACCCCACAGGCATTTTTTTTTCATGGACTTTAAGTTTGGATAGGTATTGCCAAATACTCTCAACCACCGAAACAGAAGAAGACGCCTATTACTGGAAGTGCTAGTCAGAGCAATCAGGGAAGAAAAAGGAAAAAGGCAGTGGGATTGGAAAAAAGACGTAAAATGTACTATTTCAGATGACATGATTTTGTGTATAGGAAACCCTAAAGACCCCACCCCCAAAACTGGTAGATCTAATCAACAAATTTGCAAAATTGTAGAATACAAAATCAGCAAACAGAAATTGGCATTTCTGCACACTAACGGTTATCTGAAAAATAAACAAATAAGCCCATTTACAATAGCGTCAAGATCAATAAAACACGGAGGCATAAACGAAGCCAAGGCGAAAGATTTCTACCCTGAAAACTACTGTTGATGAGAGAAAGTGAACAAGACGTGAATATACAAGAAAATATCCTGTGGTCATGAACTGGAAGACTTAATACTGCTAAAATGTTCCTTCTGTGCAAAGCTCTCTACAGGCTCAACATAACCCCACCTTTGCATGAAATGCTCCCGTGGTATCTCTAAGTTTCTTGAAGAGATCCTAGTCTTTCCCACACTGTTGTTTTCCTCTATTTCTTTGCATTGTTCATGCAGGAAGACTTTCTCATCTCTCTTGCTGTTCTTTGAAACTGCATTCAGATGGGTATAGCTTTCCTTTTCTCCTTTGCCTTTAGCTCCTCTTCTTTTCTCAGCTATTTGCAAGGCCTCCTCAGGCAACCATGCTGCCTTTTTGCATTTCTTCTTCTTGGGGATGGCTTTCTCATGGCCTCCAGCACAACGTTACAAGCCTCTGTCCGTAGTTCTTCAGGCAAGTAATCCAAGTATATGCCAGGGATGCTGAGGAAGCTGAATGGCTCTATGAAGACTTATGAGGTCTCCTAGGTCGAACACCTTAAAGACGCCCTTTCCATCACAGGGGACTGGAATGCAAAAGTAGGAAGTCAAGAGACATCTGGAGTGCTTGGCCTTGGAGTACAAAACGAAGCAGGGCAAAGGCTAATAGAGTTTTGCCAAGAGAACGCACTGGTCATAGCAAACACCCTCTTCCAACAACACAAGAGAAGACTCTACACATGGACATCACCAGATGGTCAACACCAAAATCAGATTGATTATATTCTTTGCAGCCAAAGATGGAGTCGCTCTATACATTCAATAAAAACAACACTGGGAGCTGACTGTGGCTCAGATCATGAACTCTTTCTTGCAAAATTCAGACTTAAATTGAAGAAAGTAGGGAAAACCACTAGACCATTCAGGTATGAGCTAAATCAAATCCCTTACGATTGTACAGTGGAGTGAGAAATATACTCAAAGGTTAGATCTGATATGTAGGTCTCTATCCAGATCATGAAATACTAGCATTTCATTACAGCATTCCAGTATAAATATATAATGGAATAATGGAACTATTCAGTCACAAAAATAAGGAAATTCTGCCATTTGTGACAATATGGATGGACCTTGATGGCATTATGCTAAGTGAAATAAGTCAGAGAGAGAAAGACAAATATGGTCTCCTGATATGTGACCAGACTCACAGAAACAGATCAGATTTGTGGTTGCCAGAGGTAGGGGACGTGGGGAACTGGATGAAGGCGGTCAAATGGTACAAACATCCTTTTTATAAGTTGTAAGATAAATGAGTTCTCAGGACATAATATATAATATGCTGACTACGGCTAATAATACCTTTTCTCCCCCCTGCAGTAGAAGTAAGGGGTCCTAACCATTGGCCCACCCAGGAATTCCCAACAATATCATTTTGTATATTTGAAAGCTGCTAAGATCTGATAGATAGAGTGCCTGACGAACTATGGACTGAGGTTCATGACATTGTACAGGAGACAGGGATCAAGATCATCCCCATGGAAAAGAAATGCAAAAAAGCAAAATGGCTGGCTGGGGAGGTCTTACATATAGCTATGAAAAGAAGAGAAGCAAAAAGCAAAGGAGAAAAGGAAAGATATAAGCATCTGAATGCAGAGTTCCAAAGAATATCAAGAAGAGATAAGAAAGCCTTCCTCAGAGATCAGTGCAAAGAAATAGAGGAAAACAACAGAATGGGAAAGACTAGAGATCTCTTCAAGAAAACTAGAGATACCAAGGGAACATTTCATGCAGAGATGGGCTCGATAAAGGACAGAAATGGTATGGACCTAACAGAAGCAGAAGATATTAAGAAGAGGTGGCAAGAATACATGGAAGAACTGTACAAAAAAGACCTTCATGACCTAGATAATCACGATGCTGTGGTCACTCACCTAGAGCCAAACATCGTGGAATGTGAAGTCAAGTGGGCCTTAGAAAGCATCACTATGAACAAAGCTAGTGGAGGTGATAGAATTCCAGTTGAGCTGTTTCAAATCCTAAAAGATGATGCTGTGAAAGTGCTGCCCTCAATATGCCAGCAAATTGGGAAAACTCAGCAGTGGCCACAGGACTGGAAAAGGTCAGTTTTCATTCCAATCCCAAAGAAAGGCAATGCCAAAGAATGCCCAAACTACCACACAATTGCACTCATCTCACACGCTAGTAAAGAAATGCTCAAAATTCTCCAAGCCAGGCTTCAGCAATACGTGAACCGTGAACTTCCAGATGTTCAAGCTGGTTTTACAAAAGGCAGAGGAATCAGAGATCAAATTGCCAACATCCGCTGGATCATGGAAAAAGCAAGAGAGTTCCAGAAAAACATCTATTTCTGCTTTATTGACTATGCCAAAGCCTTTGACTGTGTGGATCACAATAAACTGTGGAAAATTCTTAAAGAGATGGGACTACCAGACCACCTGACCTGCCTCTTGAGAAATCTGTATGCTGGTCAGGAAGCAATAGTTAGAACTGGACATGAAACAACAGACTGGTTCCAAATAGAAAGAGGAGTATGTCAAGGCTGTATATTGTCACCCTGCTTATTTAACTTCTATGCAGAGTACATCATGAGAAATGCTGGGCTGGAAGAAGCACAAGCTGGAATCAAGATTGCTGGGAGAAATATCAATAACCTCAGATATGCAGATGATACCACTCTTATGGCAGAAAGTGAAGAGGAACTAAAAAGCCTCTTGATGAAAGTGAAAGAGGAGAGTGAAAAAGTTGGCTTAAAACTCAACATTCAGAAAACGAAGATCATGGCATCTGGTCCCATCACTTCATGGGAAATAGACGGGGAAATAGTGGAAATAGTGGCAGACTTTATTTTGGGGGGCTCCAAAATCACTGCAGATGGTGACTGCAGCCATGTAATTAAAAGAAGGAAAGTTATGACCTACCTAGACAGCATATTGAAAAGCAGAGACATTGCTTTGCCAACAAAGGTCCGTCTAGTCAAGGCTATGGTTTTTCCAGTGGTCATGTATGGATGTGAGAGTTGGACTGTGAAGAAGGCTGAGCGCCAAAGAATTGATGCGTTTGAACTGTGGTGTTGAAGAAGACTCTTGAGAGTCCCTTGGACTGCAAGGAGATCCCACCAATCCATTCTAAAGGAGATCAGCCTTGGGTGTTCTTTGGAAAGAATGATGCTAAAGCTGAAACTCCAGTACTTTGGCCACCTCATGAGAAGAGTTGACTCATTGGAAAAGACTCTGATGCTGGGAGGGATTGGGGGCAGGAGGAGAAGGGGACGACAGAGGATGAGATGGCTGGATGGCATCACTGACTCGATGGACGTGAGTCTGAGTGGACTCTGGGAGTTGGTGATGGACAGAGAGGCCTGGCGTGCTGCGATTCATGGGGTCGCAAAGAGTCGGACACGACTGAGCTACTGAACTGAACTGAATACTCATAATAAATAATTCATCCCTTTGCAATTAACTTATTGTCATAAAAGGGCTTCCCAGTGATAAAGAATCCACCTGCCAATGCAGGAGATGTGGGTTCAAACCCTGGGTCAGGAAGATGCCCCGGATAAGGAAATGGCAACCTGCTCCATTGTTCTTGCCTGGAGAAGTCCACACCAGAGGAGTCTGGTGAGCTACAGTTCACGGGGTCACCAAGAGTTGGACATGGCTGAGTATGCAGGGCACATTGTCATGAAGGATAAATAGTTCATGATTCCACTTCTATCAGGAACCCAGAAGAGTCAAATTTATAGAAACAGAAAGTTGATGATGGCTGCCAGGGGCTGGGGAGGCAGGAGAGAGTCACTGTTTAACGAGGATGAAGCTTCAGCTTTGCAAGATGATGTCTGGAGATGGATGGTGGTGAGTGTTGTACAATGATGTGAATGTTGACTCCCACTGAACTGTGCTCTTGGCGATGGTTAAAATGGCATATGTTACATATATTTAGCAAATTAAATTAAAAAGAAAATTATTGAGCGCCTGTTAGGTGCCTGGCACTGCTCTTCATGCTGGGAATATAGCTGTGAATCAGAGATGAACGTTTCCTGCTCCAGAGACTTATATTCTGTAAGACCTATAATCCAGGTGAGTTGTTATTAGTCAACATTTTTGCTAATATAATTGGTGACCACGGCATCTTACTGCTTTAACTGGCATCTTCTGATTGCTGGGAGGGTCAGTATCTTTTCGTATAGTCACGCACTGTTTGCATTTCTTCTGTGAAGGGCCTGCTGACAGCATGTGCTTGTACTTTCCATTGGGTTGTTTGCCTTTTTCTTATTAACTTGTAAGAGCCCTTTGTATATGATGGCTGTTACTGCTTTTGTCTGTTTATAGCTTCCCTGGGACTTACCTATAGCTCAGACGGTAAAGAATCTGCTTGCAACGCAGGAGACTCGGGTTCAAGCCCTGGGTCAGGAAGATCCCCTGGAGAAGGGAATGGCTACCCACTCCAGTATTCTTGCCTGGAGAATTCCCTGGACAGAGGAGTCTGCAGGGCTACAGTCCATGGAGTATTAAAGAGATGGACATGACTGAGTAACTCTCTCTCACTCACTCATTCACTCACACACACACACACACACACACACACACTCACACCTTCCCTGACAGCTCAGTTGGCAAAGAATCCGCCTGCAATGCAGGAGACCCTGGTTTGATTCCTGGGTTGGGAAGATCCCCTGGAGAAGGGATAGGCTGCCCACTCCAGTATTCTTGAGTTTCCCTTGTGGCTCAGCTGGTAAAGAACCTGCTCGCAATGCGGGAGACCTGCATTTGATCCCGGGTTGGGGAAATCCCCTGGAGAAGGAAAAGGCTACCCACTCTAGCACACTGGCCTAGAGAATGCCACGGCCTGTATAGTCCATGGGGTCACAAAGAGTCGGACACGACTGAACGACTTCCCCTTTCACTTTCCCCATTGCAAATTATGCGGGAGTTTGAGCCTCCTTTGGCATTGCCTTTCTCTGGGATGGGAATGAAAACTGACCTTTTCCAGTTTTGTGGCCACTGCAGTTTTCCAAATGTGCTGGCATATTGAGTGCAGCCTTTCACAGCATCATCCTCTAGGACTTGAAACAGCTCCACTGCAATTCCATCACCCCCGCCAGCTTTGTTTGTAGTGATGCTTTCCAAGGCCCACTTGGCTCCACACTCCAGGGTGTCTGGCTCTAGGTGAGTGATCACATGACTGCGGTAATCTGGGTCATTAAGGTCTTTTTTGTAGAGTTCTTCTGTGTGTTCTTGCCACCTCTTCTTCGTATCGTCTGCTTCTGTTAGGTCCACATCGTTTCCGTCCTTTATCGAGCCCATCTTTGCATGAAGTGTCCCCTGGGTCTCTAACTTTCTTGAGGAGATCTCTGGTGTTTCCCATCCTATAGCTTTTGTCAGCTTAGCTTTGGGTTTCTCCTCAGCCACATCCCTGCTTCTGGGCACCTGTAGGTCAATCTTTTTCTTTCATGGTTTCTGGGGCTTTGTTTCAGATGATAGTTTCCATCCCAAGATTTAAAAGCAAAATTCGTGTATATTTTTTCCTTGTGCTTTGAGAGCGCCCCTTCCCACCCCTAGTAGAGCTTTCTGGGTAGTGGTCCCACGGCCGCTGTCCAACACCTACTTGCAAGAGGTCTCCGTACTCGGACAGCTGCCCAGGCAGGAGATGGTACCAAGAAGCTTGTCATCAAGGTGACAGCTCCTTCCCCGGGCAAGGGGCTGCTGCTGGGTAGCTGGTTTGGAGCTAGGCTGGATGGCGGTCCTTGCCACCACAGTCAGGGCGCCAGGCTCGGCCATAGGCAGGGCGCCAAGCTCAAACAGCACATTCTGCAGAGTGGGTCCACCCAGCACATCTTCCCTTCCATGTGGCCATTCACGCCTGATTTCCCCAGACCAGCGTTTGCTGTGAACTGGTTGAGGCGGTAACAGTCCAAGGGAGATACAGCCTTAGAGGAGCTTCGACAAGGCGAGTGGGCCTTGAGGAGGCCACACTGACCTGCCTCTGCCCATCTCCCCTCAGGGAGGCCCAGGAAGCAGGCCACACAAAGCGGGTGAACGCCACATGGAGACCAGAGGGTCACACAGGCAGAACCAGACCGGAAGTAGCCTTTACAGACAGCTTCCGTCCAGTCTGACCACATGCACTTAGGTTCCCTCCCTGTCTCCTCGTGGCTCATTTCTCTCCAGTGCTGAATACTACTCTGTCGTCTGCGTGCACCACAGTCCCCTCAGCCATCTGCTCCAGGGCCTCCTGGTTGCTTCCGAGTTTTGGCAGCTGCGGATAAAGCTGCCGTGGGGTGCCCAGGCAGGTTTCTGTGTGGACACGCGTTTTCAGCTCTGTGGGTAGAAACCCAAGAGCACGACTGCTGAACCGGGTGGTGAGAGAAAGCTCAGGTCTACAAGGTGCCACGACCGTCTTCCGAGGGGCCACGGCACCTCCATCCCCCTGCAGGGGCACCACTAGCACCAGCCAGGCCTCACGTCCATCTGCACCGAGGGGCTAAAGCTTCACAGACGAGGGAGGCCAGCCCAGCCTGGAAGGGGCCCAGACCTGGCGGAAGCTCAGGGCACAGAGGAGCTCCAGCGCAGTGAACGGAGAAGACCCCAAACCCGCCCTCAGCACTGAGTCCTGGGGGCACTCAGTCCACACAGATCCCCCCCAGTTCCTCCACAAGCCAGACCCCAAGCCCAGCACTTCTGAGGAGCAGGGACAGGTCCGGGTGCGGCTGGGGTTTAAGGTCACAGGACCTGGTTGGGGTCCAGGGAAGAGCCAGGGCCCTAGGAAACCCTGAGATGAGACCCCCCACCTCCAAGATGGAGATAGCATCACCCCAGCAGGGGCAGCCCAAAGCACAGGCGAGGCCTGGCCCCTGGGACCCCTGTAATGTGCCGCACCCCTGCGATGTGTTAGGGGCACGGGGCCGCTTCTCTGGGACCTTGGGTGGCTTTCAGCCACTTCTCGCCAAAGTCTGATCTGTGCAGAGAAACAGAATTAAATGAATTTTTCAGTTTTTATAGGCAAGTAAGGTATCTCTACCTGATGTGAAGAGCTAACTCATTGGAAAAGACCCTGACGCTGGGAAAGATTGAGGGCAGGAGGAGAAGCGGGTGATAGAGGATGAGATGGTTGGATGGCATCACCGACTCGATGGACATAAGTTTAGGTAAACTCCGGGAGTTGGTGATGGACAGGGAGGCCTGGTGTGCTGCGATTCATGGGGTCGCAAAGAGTCAGGCATGACTTAGCAACCAAACAACAATGAAAGCATCTCCTTGACAAAAGTAAGCTTCTCACGAGGCAGTTACTGAGCAGATTAGGAAGTGCAGGTCATCAGGAAAGGCGCTTCTGCCGGGGTTACTGGAGATGCTGGGGCGGGGGGCTGGATTCTGTCGGGGTCACGGGAGATGCTGGGGCGGGGGGCTGGATTCTGCCGGGGTTACTGGAGATGTTAGGGGAGGGAGGGTTGGATTCTGCCGGGGTCACTGGAGATGTTGGGGTGGGGGTCTGGATTCTGCCGGGGTTACTGGAGATGTTGGGGTGGGGGGCTGGATTCTGCCGGGGTTACTGGAGATGTTAGGGGAGGGAGGGTTGGATTCTGCCGGGGTCACTGGAGATGTTGGGGTGGGGGTCTGGATTCTGCCGGGGTTACTGGAGATGTTGGGGTGGGGGTCTGGATTCTGCCGGGGTTACTGGAGATGTTGGGGCGGGGGGCTGGATTCTGCCGGGGTCACTGGAGATGTTGGGGTGGGGGGCTGGACAGAGGCAGGAGACCCCTGCAAAGCCCAAGTCATTCCTGGACCCTGGAAAGCGGCCAACGGGATGTTCTGCTGCTTTATAAACACTAAGGGCCCCACCTGAACACAGAACTCCGTCGCAAACGCCATGTGCCCGATGTGACTGCCGAAGCTGGAGTGGCTAGGAGACGTCACAGGAAGCCCTCTGGAGCATCAAACGGAAGAAATCTGTCAGCTGGTGTCCCGCCTCTGATGGCCCTGGCAGGCACCCAGAGCTGACCCTTTAGGTAACGGACAATGAGGCTTGTAGCTGCAGAGGACTGGAAGAATTAATTGCGTTTCGTGAAACTGGACCACAAGTTGCCAGACAGAAGCCACACTTCACGGCCCGGCTTTCCTTCCACGTGTAGTTGTGGTGGCGGAGCACATTCCCGGGTGATGCCTGCGGCCTCCCCGCCCGCTCTCAGGGGCCAGTATACTGGGAGGGGTGAGAGGGGGTTCGTTTTTACCCCTAACGGACTCGCACAGTGACCGGCCTCTTCATTTTCCTAAAGCCCGAGCCCTAATGATCATGGTGTCTGTGGCCGTGGGGGTACAGCTGCGAACACCACGCCATGGCGCTTTGCCCTGTGAGATGTACTTTCCTTCTAAAAGGAGATGACTCCTCACTCCACTGCACACGCTCAGGCCTCTGGGGACAAGCACACACCCCGCTCCCCTTCCCCCATGTGCAGAGCCCTGGGGTGGGGCTGCTCTGACCCCATGCAGGGGACCCCCACGCGGGAGGGGACGACAGAGCCTGGGGCACTCAGGGTATGCTCCATTCTGGGCGGCAGTCAAGAGGCAGATGTGGGCAGGAGACAAGCCAGCACCGGGTAGGATGGAGAGAGTGATTCCGACCGTTGTTTTTTTTCCCCTAGAACTTTCCTAATCAGAATGGATCTTACTGTCAAGGCGGCTAGCGGCCGTCAGAGGTGAGCTACGGCCAAGGCGATTTCCTGGCCACGTGGACGGTGGGCCTGGTGCTCTTGGACTTGACTTTTTTTTTTTAGTCAAACAGGAATCAATATTTAAGATTATGCAATGTCCGTACCAGCCCGAAGTAGCTGCCAACCCAAGGACAAGGGCCGGATAATTTACAAGGCAAGGAATCCATTCTTTTTGAGAGGGGGTAAGGGAAAAAAAAAAAATCAAGATTTAAGCTTTTTTATCCTGGGCTGAACTTTTCTCCTCCATTCTTAATGGCACCAGACATAAATAAACCATCCATTTTGTTTTGTATGAACAGTCTGGACTGTGCAGACGCTGAGCAACTGACAGGCTGGTTAGATCCCGACCATGGGTGGGAGCCGTGACTGCCTTGTAAACAACATACAGTTACAGGTTCCCAGCCTACAGCCGCGGAGCCCGATCTGAACCTGTCCTCCTATTCTTCTGCCGCACGATGGGCAAGAGAAAGCTTTTTTATTGTCAGCGACTAATGGTTCTTTGTCCCATATTTTTAATGTGAAGATCAAACATTTATAAATGCCTCATCAATAGCATTCCATAACCCGACCCTCCTGAAGCCGCAGATATGGGCTGCGCTCATTCACAGATCAGAGGTTGTAGGTCGCGGGAGCCGAGAGCGCCGCACCTGTGCTCACCAGGGTCTGGCCTGCTGTTTATTCACCGGGCAAGGCCTGTTCATCAAGAAGCCCTCATCAGGGTTAGAATAAGCTCCCTTTGTCCCCAGTTACTGGGATCACTGGCCTCCACCACCCCAGGGGTGACCCCAGGTGACCTACCTCGATGCTGCCCATCACGGGGTGTCCCGGGGGTTGTCAGGAGGCACTGAGTCCTCCCCACCGCCTGGAAGTGAAGGGCAGGAAAAGATGGCCTTTGAGGGGAGCACCAGCTGGGGGCTGCACAGGGGCAGGGAGGGCCCGGCTGGGTCCTGGGGGGCGGGCAGGAGCCCTGAGGAGGCCAGGATGCCCACCTTTTCCTCCTGGGCCATTTAACCACCCAAACTGGGTGGCAGAGCCCAGCTGTGACGGAGTTGGGGGGAACTCGGGCCATGGCGTGGGGGGCGGTGATAGGGGTGGACGGGGGCGCAGGGCATGAGGGGGGCCACGCCCTCTGGCCCGTGTGACTCTGCAGGGGGACAGTGGCGGGTCAGCATCACTGAGTCACAACGTAATCAATACCATTCCTGCTGGGAAAGCCCTGTGGGGACTTGAGGCAAAGAGCCAGGGCACACACAGCATCGTCGGCTCTCCACTCTGACGATGAGTGGACGGGACGGGGCCTCATCTCCCTTCCCCGATGCCCGTTTAAGGCGGGGGGCTCCTGCCCTCAGTGTCCCCCGCAGCTCCCAGGTGGATGGATGCGCCTGGCTGCTTGGGGCAGGGTGCGGTGCTCGGCAGTCAGACCTGGGGCCTCGGGGAGTGACTGCGAGCTCCCCAGAGGTGTGCAGTGTCCACACAGGGGCTCTGCAAATGCTCGAGTGTGGCATGCTCCAGACTGGTCTTGTTTCCACACGTGACGCCTGTCCTTTCTCAGGAAGAGCCAGAGACTAGCCAGGTAGGCAGGACCCTGCAAGACAGATGTAGGAGACCACCGCAGGGCTGGAATCCTGGGGGTGTGCACCCCCAGCCCCGCTGGACAGCAAGCCCCTGGGAGGTGGGCCAGGTCCCGGGGCCCTCATCCAGACACCCCGCTGGCAAGAGAAGGACTGTGATTCCCGTCCTGAGAGAGGAGCTGGAGGGCTGGAGCCGGGCCGCCCACCGCAAGGCCCTGAGGTGGTGACAGTGGCCTTGTGGAGACGGAGCTGCTGGCCGCCCGCGGGGAGGCAGCCTGGGAGGGCCGCCTGCGGGGAGGCAGCCTGGGGGGCCATGCCGGGCGGGGGTGCCTGGCTCGGGGGACGCCGGCTCCCGTCTGCACCGCGATGGTGATGAACGCGTATTGATTTCTTTAGAGCCTCTCTGGACTTCCCAGAGCACTTCATGCACTTATCGGAAAGTGCCTGAGACCAAATTGAAGATGGACCCAACAAGGAGAATCAATCCAAACGTGGAGGGCGGCTCAGGGCTTCGGAGCACATGGCGAGACACCACAGGTCCTTAGTCCGGCCAGCTCCCAATGCTTAAGGCAGACACTCTGCCCTCTGTTGTGCAGCAGGCTGCTGCCTCACAGGAAAACCCAAAGTAAGACGCTAGTGTCTGGACACTGGCAGCAGACGGCGGGCCTTTGGGGAATGGCTGCGGGGGGTCTGCAGACTCACAGGGGGCGGCATCCCGGGCCCCTCAGCCACCAGCCTGCTGGGGGCCGCTGCCCTTCCCCATAGCTGCCTGCCCTGGGGTCCCACCCCAGACCCTGCAGGCTGCTCTGGGCGCTCACTCAACACCCAGGCCCTCAGAAAACAAAACCGTTTTCTAGAACCTTTCTACCTGGAACCAGTTTCGGACTTCCAGGACAGAAGCACGCAGTGCACACCCACCGCCCCTCGCCTGGACAGACCTCCGGCCATTTTCTCGGAGCCTCTTGGGAGGCGCACGTGGAGGGCGTTCATCCCAGACCCTCAGGGCGTGTCTCAGCAGTGAGGACGCATTACTCGGTCAACGCAGCAATGCCCTACCCACATCGCCCCTCTGGTCCAGGACCCAGTCCAGGAGCAGGGCTGCAGTCGGATGCCCTGACTCTAGTCTCCTTTCATCTGGAACATTCTCAGTGCCTCTGTCTTTTCGGACATTGATGCTTTTGAAGAAAGCTCCATGTTTGCATGGCAGCTCTCCCCCTTGGCTGCTGGGCCAGAGAAACCCACGGTTCCTCCTGGAGTCACAGGGACCAGCTCTGCCTCGGTCACCTCCGTGTGGCCACGTGGGTTCGGAGCCCATAGACAGCAGCACCGCCGCTGAAGGAATCAGGCCCACGACCGCCCGCTTGAAGGCGCTCCCAGAGCAGGCATGGGGAGGGCAGAGGGCTCATGTCTCTCTGGGCCGCAGGTTTTGGACGTTGGCCCCTTGGCTCACAGACTCAGTGTAGGCGGCAAGCCCTCGAGGTGTGCAGTGCCTGGCAGCCCATGGAGCCCTGGCTCAAGGCTCAGGTGATCAGCTCCCACCTGAGTCTCACCTGCAGCCTCAACAATGAGCAAGGATGCCGAGTCTGCTTCACTTTAGGCTGAGAGCAAACTTGACAAGTTCAGTTCAGTTGCTTAGTCGTGTCTGACTCTTTGTGACCCCATGAACCGCAGCACGCCAGGCCTCCCTGTCCATCACCAAATCCCGCAGTTTACCCAAACTCATGTCCATTGAGTCGGTGATGCCATCCAACCATCTCATCCTCTGTCGTCCCCTTCTCCTCCTGACCTCAATCTTTCCTAGCATCAGGGTCTTTTCAAATGAGTCAGCTCTCCGCATCAGGTGGCCAAAGTATTGGAGTTTCAGCTTCAACATCAGTCCTTCCAATGAACATCCAGGACTGATCTCCTTTAGGATGGACTGGTTGGACCTCCTTGCAGTCCAAGGGACTCTCAAGAGTCTTCTCTAACACCACAGTTTAAAATCATCAATTCTTTGGTGCTCAGCTTTCTTTATAGTCCAACTTTCACATCCATACATGACTACTGGAAAAACCACAGCATTGACTAGATGGACCTTTGTTGACAAAGTAATGTCTCTGCTTTTTAATATGCTGTCTACGTTGGTCAGCTTGACAAAGATCAACATTAAAAGTGATCTCCTTCCGTTCTTGGGAGCGTCTCCCCCATGGAGGCCCGTAATCAGCTTCACAGGCCCTGGGGGGCATACAGGGAAGCCCTTGGAGGCAGAAAAGCCCCTGAACACAGCTGTCCGCTCACCCTGCCCTGCCTCTGGTAACACGTGGGGAAAGAGTTGGGAGTGGGGGGAGGAAGCAAGACGCACTGTGTGGTGCAGAGTCTGCAGACGAAACAGTCGATGCTGACCAGCCAGGCCTGGCCCTGCAGCTCCCGGGTGGGGCCTCTGGCCAGGGCACTGTGCCCTTGGGGGCTCGGTGCCCCCGAGGCAGCTGGGCCCCCCCTCTTGTGTGTGCAGAGCAAGCAGGGCCTCAGGAACGCGTGCTCCGGGCTGTCTGGGGTCTTCACGGGGCTTCTATCGCTGCAGGGCCAGGCCGGGGCTTCAAGGCCCGTGGGCCAGCGGCTCTGCCCAGCCTCCTCTGTCTGCAGCCACATTTTGGGGAAGGGGCCCTGAAGGACACGTTCGTCTGAGATCACACAGTCCCCTTCAGAAGAAGAGAAGGGAAAGGAGGGTCTGGGGGCATGGGGGTCGTGGAGAGAGGGCTGAGAGCCAGCAAGCTGCTGGTCGATGGAGACGAGCACACACTCGTTCCTGGAGCTGGCCGCCGCCACCCCATGACCTGAGACCCCAGAGGGCAGAGGGCCGGGCAGTCCCCGTGCAGAACCGCACTTTCAGGAGTTGTCACCATCCTGAGGCTCACACAGGAAAGAGGCTCCCCTCCAAGAAGCGACCTTCCTCACTAGGCTCTGTGATGGACCCAGAGAGGGGGCTGAGCATGTGAAGAGGAGCCGGACGTGGAGATCGTCCAGGCCCTGGAAAACCAGGTAAACTGAGGAACACCTGGCCTGCAGGTGCTTCCCGCATTCCTCGGAGACGTGAGTTTGCCACGAATGCCTGTGAGCTGTAGGGTCCGCGTCCCCTTAGAGCCATCACCCTGGAATCCCTTGGACCAGCGACAGGACTGAAGGAGGCTCTGTGAGCCCAGGAGCCTCCGCCTCCAGCCAGTGCGTCGTCTGCTTTGCCCTTTGGACACACAGACCCAAGGCCCCCGCATGAGGGAGCCTTGGGCACGCGGGGGCACAGGGGAGAATGGAGGCACCACGTCCCCAGGAGCAGTGATGGCTGGACACGTGTTGGCCCATCCTGGGCCCCCTACCCTAAGGACCCTTGAGCTGAATGCACCACACGAGTGAGAAGAGCCCAGCCAACCCACAAAAACACGTGGAATAGCAGATCACAGCTGCTTTAAGTGTTTGGGTGGCTCGTTACACAGGAAAGCCTAAAATGGAAATTAAATCTGGAATTGGGCGGGAGCTGACGTAACAAAAGCCTGGAACAGGAGTCACTGATTCTAGGCAGCAGGTGGAGGCTGGAAAGGTATTCAGGGGACTCTCAGGAGAGCTGGCTGAGCTGTGAGGGATGACCGTCAGAGCTGGAGAAAGAGTGATTTGTATCAGGTGGTGTCAGAAGAGGGGGTAGCACCATCAGAAGTTGACTTGGAGAACAGACATGCATTTAAAGCACTTGGGGCTTCCCTGGTGGCTCAGGGGCTAAAGTGTCTGCCTTCAATGCGGGAGACCTGGGTTCGATCCCTGAGTCGGGAAGATCCCCTGGAGAAGGAAATGGTAACCCACTCCAGTATTCTTGCCTGGAGAATCCCATGGACAGAGAAGCCTGGTAGGCTACAGTCCATGGGGTCACAAACAGTTGGACATGACTGAGCGACTTCACTATACTATATACAAATACACGTTAAAGTATTTCTAGGTAGACTGTTTAAAGTGTTAATTAGCTTCTTATAGCTGACTAGGATAAGACATAGAATGTAGGGACAAGCTTTAAATCCCCAAACAGGACTTCCACAGTGGTCTGGTGGTTAAGAATCTGCCTGCCACTGCAGGGGACGCAGGTCTGATCCCTGCTCCAGAAGATTCCACATTCTGCAGAGCACCTAAGCCCACAGGCCACAACCACTGAAGCTGCATGCTGGCAGCCCGTGCTCCACGATAGGAGAAGCCGCCTTGAGAAGCCCAGGCACCACAGCCAGAAACAGCCCCGCTTGCCACACCTAGAGAAAGCCGCACAGCAACGGAGGCCCGGCACGGCCAGAGGGCAACACAGAGAGAAGGCAAAGGCACTGCCAGATTCAGTGTCAGCAAAACGTTTCTAAACAAACAAATGGCTTCACAGTAAGTACTGAATCGAGGGTATGAGTCTAAACCTGAGACAGATTCAAAGAAGTGTCTTATAGACCCTCTCAACAAGAAAAAGAGGGCTTCTGAAAATCTGAGGGGTGCTGTCTCACAGAATCCTGACACAGCCAAAGCAGAGAGAGGTTTGCCTTGAAAAGAATTATTGTTGTGACTTTTGGTGGGGGGGGGGGGCATAGAGAAAGCTCCTGTAAGATTCATAAGAGACCTACAGAATTTTTAAGAGAATTATATTAACAACAGCACTGCCAGCTCGACTAAGGGAGGGGGTGCTGACCTCATTCAAAATGAAAACGTGACTCTGGGTCTCTCGATTTCTATGAGCAGCAAGAAGACAGAGGAAGGGGCTGATCTGCAAATGCAGGTCATTTCTGATGGAAAGAAGGAGAGAGCAGAGCAAAGGACACGGGAGAGAAGAAGCCCCCATGGGGCCAGAAATTGGCCTCAGCTGAGGAACAGCTCCTGCTCCCAGAGTAGGGGTGCTGACAACCTGGCCCATCTGGTCCCAGACCTGGGAAGGACTGGGCATTTCCACGCGACTCATGCTCCTCTCTTTTATGGGAGTGACTGTCGCGGGCATCCTGGCTCTGTGGGGTAACTTGTTCTGTTAGCTTGCAGATCTGTGGATCAGGAGGGGCCACACCAGAGAACCTCTGCACTTGTATCTAGCTGGACCTGATGCAGATGGTGAGGGCCTAGACTATGAGTCTGTTGCCCAACTTGGAATATGCCTTTTCAGAATTCTGGGATGGGAGAGATAGCACAGTACAGGTGGGAAGAAAGTAAGTAATTTGTGCCAGACTGTTTCATGGACACAGACTCTTCCTTCATGGAAGACAAGGCCCTGTGCAAATGGAACTCTGCCACGGTGCCCGTACGTTTCTCAACTGTGTTCAATCGGTGCTGCTCTGGGGATCTTGCCTTGGTCAGTCGAACGTGGCAGAAGTGATACTGTGTGCGCTCTGAGCTTGGGCTTCAGGTGGCCTTAGGACTCCTGTTCTGCCCTCTCGGAGTACTACCTGAGACCAGGAAGCTCGTCTGACCTACAGGAGGACGAGAAGCCACCTGACCAAGAACTGAGGCGCTTCAGTCAATGGCCAGGGTCAAGCACGAAGCATGTGAGCAAGGCTAACTCATGTTCCAGCCTGACCTCCTGCCAGCCAACTGCAGCCATGGGGTGGGCCCAGAAGGAACAATAGAGGAAGTAACCAGCCAGCCTACAGGAAAATGAGAAACTAAATTCCTCGTTTGGGGCTTCCCTGGTGGCTCAGTGGTAAAGAAACTGCCTGCAATGCAGGAGTTGCAGGAGGCGCAGGTTTGATCCCTGGGTTGGGAAGACCCCCTGGAGGAGGGCATGGCAACCCACTCCAGTATTCTTGTCCGGAGAATCCCATGGACAGAGGAGCCTGGAGGTCTACAGTCCATAGGGTCACAAGGAGTCGGACATGACTGAAGCGACTTAACACACACTTTTGTTTTAAGCCACTAAATTTCCAGACAACTTATTATGCAATAATGCTGTTGCTGATGCTAAGTCGCTTCAGTCGTGTCCAACTCTTTACGACCCCGTGGACTGGACTGGCCAGGCTCCTCTGTCCGTGGAACTCTCCAGGCAAGAATACTAGAGTGGGCTGCCATTTTCTTTTCCAGGGCAACTTCCCAACCCAGGAATCAAACCAGTGTCTCCTGCATCACAGGCAGATTCTTTACCATCTGAGCTTCCCAAGAAGCCCAATATCTGACATGACTGATGAAGAAAAAACCAAAAAGGAACAGGAAATAGTAATACCAGAGTGAAGAAAAGACACTGTACATTGAGGGGCTGCTAAAGGGCTGCCGTGAGCTCCATGACGCCCAGAATTTAATGACTTAGAGAAAAGGGAACAGTTCCTTGAAATATAAAACTGACACAAAAGAAATAGAAAGCATAAATAGCCTCACATTAGTTTTAAAAATTGCATCTGTAATTAGAGATCTCTCACAGAGAAAACTCCAGGCGTAAGAGGGCTTCACCGGTAAACTCTACAAAATACTTGAAGGAGAAAAAAGACAAATTTCATATAAATTCTTCCAGAGAAGAAAGTGGCAGCATTTTCCAACACATGCTATAAGTGCAGCGTAAATCTGACACCAAAACTTGAGAAAAACGAAAGAGGAAAGAAAATTGAAAGCCAGTATCTTTCTTGACCAGAGACACAAAAAATCACTCAGAAAATATTAGCAAATTAAATTGGTGACATAAGAGAACACATCATGACTGAGTGAGTTTATTCTAGGAATGCAAGGCAATTTTAACATTTGAAGATCAAGTGTAATTCACCACATTAGCACAGTAAGGAGAACCACCATCGAACAAATCTCAGTAAGCACAGGAAAAGTGTTTGATAAATTCAAATCATTCATTATGAAAACTCTCAGCAAACCAGGAATGGAAGGAAATCCCTCAATGAGATAAAAGGCATCTATGACGAACCTACAGCTAACATCATGCTCAGTGGCAATGACCCGAGTGACTTCTCCCCAAGATGGGGACCATGGCAAGAAGGCTCTTTTTCACTTTTGTTCAGTTGACTGGAGGTCATAACCAGTGGGATAAGATAAGCAAAAGAAATGAAAGGCATAAAAAGGAGAGAAGCAAAACTCTTTCCTTCTCCACAGATGACATGATTCTATATGGAAAAAATCCTAAATAACCTAAAAGACAACAACCGGGATAAGTTAGTAAAATTCTCAAGTGAGTGAAATTCAAGGACAAACTAAAATGGTGACTGAGGCAAGGTCATGAAAGAAAAGGAAAGTGTGAGAAACTCAAAACCCGGAGGTGGCGAAGGAGATGGAGTGAGTGCGTGGAGGTGCGGCCTCGGGATGGATTCTCGATCAGAAAAGGAACACTCGTGGGAGAACTGGACAGACTCGAATCAAGTCTGTAATTCAGTTAATAGTATTTACCAATGTCAGTTTTGACAACTGTACCACTATTAACATTATGGGAAACTTAATATTATACAGTAATATTATACAGTAACATTATACAGTAATAGCAAAATTATACAGTAAATGATGCTGGGTCAAGGGCATATGGAAACTCTGTACTATCTTTGCAACTAGTTTTAAGTCTAAAGTTATGCCAAAATAGCATCATTGGAAACATCACTGGAGGCTTCTTGGAAGAGACAGAAGCAACATGGCTCGGGCTGCAGCTACTCTACCAGGCCAGGTTCCCGCGTGCCCGGAACCTGTTACTGGGAGCTCAGCCCTCAAACTTCCTTCCAACAACTCTGCAGCTACTTAATCAGTTCAGTTCAGTTCAGTTCAGTCGCTCAGTCGTGTCCAGCTCTTTGTGACCCCATGAATTGCAGCACGCCAGGCCTCCCTGTCCATCACCAACCCCCGGAGTTCACTTAGACTCACGTCTATTGAGTCAGTGATACCATCCAGCCATCTCATCCTCGGTCACCCCCTTCTCCTCCTGCCCCCAATCCCTCCCAGCATCAGAGTCTTTTCCAATGAGTCAACTCTTCGCATGAGGTGGCCAAAGTACTGGAGTTTCAGCTTTAGCATCATTCCTTCCAAAGAAATCCCAGGGCTGATCTCCTTCAGAATGGACTGGTTGGATCTCCTTGCAGTCCAAGGGACTCTCAAGAGTCTTTTCCAACATACTCTGTAATAAATATCTTGTTTAAACAGCAAAAGGCATGGCTAAGAAAATGAAAAGGCAAGATGCAGACCAGGAAGTCAAAGTAAAACCACCATGAGATTTCACTACACAAGCATATATACCAGCAAGATTATAAAGAATGACAACCCTAGTTCAGTTCAGTCGCTCAGTCGTCTCCGACTTTGTGACCCCATGGACTACAGCGCGCCAGGCCTCCCTGTCCATCACCAACTCCTGGAGCTTTGCTCAAACTCACATCCATGGCATAGGTGACGTCATCCAGCCATCTCTTCCTATGTCAATCCCTTCTCCTCCCACCTTCAACATTTCCCAGCATCAGGGTCTTTTCCAATGAGTTGGTTCTTCCCATCACGTGGCCAAAGTATTGGAGTTTCAGCTTCAACATCAGTCCTTCCAACGAATATTCAGGACTGATTTCCTTTAGGAAATAAACTGGTTTGATCTCCTTGCAGTCCAAGGGACTCTCAAGAGTCTTCTCTAACACCACAGATCAAAAGCATCAATTCTTTGATGCTTAGCTTTCTTTATAGTCCAGCTCTCACATCCATACATGACTACTGGAAAAACCATAGCTTTGACTATATGGAATTTTGGTGGCAAAGTAATGTCTCTGCTTTTTAATATGCTGTCTAGGTTGGTCATAGCTTTTATTCTAAGGAACAAGCGTCTTTTAATTTCATGACTGCAGTCACCATCTGCAGTGATTTTGGAGCCCCCAAAATAAAGCCTCTCATTGTTTCCATTGTTTCCCCATCTAGTTGCCATGAAGTGATGGGCACGGATGCCATGATCTTCGTTTTCTGAATGTTGAGCTTTAAGCCAACTTTTTCTCTCCTCTTTCATTTTCACTGAGGCTCTTTAGTTCTTCTTCGCTTTCTGCCGTAAGTGTGGTGTCATCTGCATATCTGAGGTTATTGATATTTCTCCTGGCAATTTTGATTCCAGCTTGTGTTTCATCCAGCCTGGCATTTCTCATGATGTACTCTGCATATAAGTTAAATAAGCAGAGTGACAATATACAGCCTTGACATACTCCTTTCCCAATTTGGAATCAGTCTGTTGTTCCATATCCAGTTCTAACTGTTGCTTTTCTACCTGCATACAGATTTCTCAGGAGGCAGATCAGGTGGTCTGGTATTCCCATCTCTTCCAGAATTTTCCAGTTTGTTGTGATACACCCAGTCAAAGGCTTTGGCATAGTCAATGAAGCAAATGTTTTTCTGGAACTCTCTTGCTTTCTTGATGATCCAACAGATGTTGGTAATTTGATCTCTGGTTTCTCATTCCAGCTTGAACATCTGGAATTTCATGGTTCACGTATTATTGAAGCCTGGCTTGGAGGATTTTGAGCATTACTTTACTAGCGTGTGAGATGAGTGCAATTGTGTGGTAGTTTAAGCATTCTTTGGCATTGCCTTTCTTTGGGATTGGAATGAAAACTGACCTTTTCCAGTCCTGTGGCTACTGCTGAGTTTTCCAAATTTGCTGGCATATTGAGTGCAACACTTTCACAGCATCATCTTTTAGGATCTGAAACAGCTCAACTGGAATTCCATCACCTCCACTAGCTTTGTTTGTAGTGGTGCTTCCTAAGGCCCACTTGACTTCACTTTCCAAGATGTCTGGCTCTAGGTGAGTGATCACACCATCATGGTTATCTGGGTCATTAAAATCTTTTTTTGTATAGTTCTTCTGTGTATTCTTGCCACCTCTTCTTAATATCTTTTGCTTCTGTTAGGTCCATACTATTTCTGTCCTTTATTGTGCTCATCTTTGAATGAAATGTTCCTGTTGGCACCTCTAGTTTTCTTGATGAGATCTCTATTCTTTCCCATTCTATTGTTTTCCTCTATTTCTTTGCACTGATCACTGAGGAAGGCTTTCTTATCTCTTCTTGATATTCTTTGGAACTCTGCATCCAAATGGGTATATATTTCTTTTTCTCCTTTGCCTTTAGCTATTCTTCTTTTCTCAGCTATTTGTAAAGCCTTGTCAGACAATCATTTTGCCTTTTTGCATTTCTTTTTCTTGGGAATGTTCTTGATCACTGCCTCCTGTACAATGTCATGAACCTCCATCCATAGTTCTTCAGGCAATCTATCAGATCTAATCCCTTGAATCTATTTGTCTAATATCAATCTATGGGTCTAATATGGTACAGCCACTTTGGAAAACTAGAAGTGTCTACAAAGTTATATTCTTGTACATATACCTGGGAGGAATGCATTACGTATATTGTGTGTGTGTGTGTGTGTGTGTTGTGCTTAGCTGCTCAGTTGTGTCCAACTTTTTGCAACTCCGTGGACTGCAGCCTGCCTGGCTCCTCTGTCCATGGGGATTCTCCAGGCAAGAACACTAGAGTGGGTTGCCATACCTTCCTGTAGGGGATCTTTCTAACCCAGGGGTCGAACCTGAGTCTCTGGCATTGCAGGTGAATTCTCTCCCATCTGAGCCATCACGGACTCTGTGTGTGTATGTATATATGTGTGTGTGTTTGTATACACACACACATTATTGTTGTTCAGTTACAAAGTTATACCTGACTCTGACCCCGTGGACTGCAGCACGCAAGGCTTAACTGTTCTTCACTGCTTCCTGGAGTTTGCTCAAACTCATTTCCTTTGAGTTGGTGATGCCATCCAACTGTCTCATCCTCTATCACTCATTTCTTCTCCTGCCCTCAATCTTTTCCAGCATTTGGGTCTTTTCCAATGAGTTGGCTCTTTACATCAGGTGGTCAGATTATTCAATGTTCAGCATCAGTCCTTCCAATGGATATTCAGGACTGATCTCCTTTAGGATGAACTGGTTTGATCTCCTTGCAGTCCAAGGGACTCTCAAGAGTCTCCTCCAGCATCACAATTTGAAAGCATCAGTTTTTCAGTGCTCAGCTTTCTTTATGGTCCAACTCTCACATCTGTACATGATTACTGGAAAAACCATAGCTTTGACCATATGAACTTTTGTTGGCAAAGTGATGTTTTTTAATATGCTGTCTAGGTTTGTCATAACTTTTCTTCCAAGAAGCAAGCATCTTTTAATTTTATGGCTGCACTCACTGTCTTCAGTGTCTTTAGAGCCCAAGAAAATAAAATCTGTCACTGCTCCCACTTTTTCCCCATCTAGTTGCCATGAAGTGATGGGACCGGGTGCCCTGATTTTAGATTTTCGAATGTTTTAAGCCAGCTTCTTCACTCTCCTCTTTCACCCTCTTCAAGGAGCTCTTTAGTTCCTCTTCACTGCCATTAGAATGGTGTCATCTGCATATCTGAGGCTGGGGTTGGACCAATCCCAGCTTGATTCCAGCTTGGGATTCATCCTGCCTAGCGTTTCGCATGATGTGCTCTGCACAGAAGTTAACCAAGCAGGGAGACATAAACAGCCTTGCTGTGCTCTTTTCCCAATTCTGAACCAGTCAGTTGTTCCATGTCTGGTTCTAACTCACTTCTTGACCTGCATACGGGTTTCTCAGGAGGCAGGTAAGGTGGTCTCGTATTCCCATCTCTTTCAGAATTTTCCAGTTTGTTGTGATCCACAAAGTCAAATCTACACAGTCACTTTAGCGTAGTCACCAAAGCAGCAGATATTTTCCTGAAATTCCCTTGCTTTCTCTATGATCCAACAAATGTTGGCAATTTGATTCCTGACTTAGTAAACTGTATCAATATTAGGGTTCAATTAGGAAATAGTATCGTAAGTGAAAAAAAATTCAAAGGAAGGCCTTTTAAAAGTAAAGTGATTCAATACGACAGTAGGTTGTATTAATACTGTAAGCCCACAGAACTTTTCTTGATGTTGTAAGGGAAAAAAAAAAGAACACAGGGCGTCCGTTCAAAATTCACCGATTACATAAAAGAGGTCATGGATGAAACCATTACCAAAGTCAGAAACCTGGCGAGGAGAGGCTGGGCCTGTGCTGGGAGAGGTGCTGTGAGTTGGCTCCCATGGGCGTTCCCCACCATGGCAGCCAAGCTGCACAGGTCAAATTCAAACACCACTCACAGCGAGTGACCGGTGCTGCCTGTGGGGAGATGCACGGCACAGCGGACAGGGACAGAGGGGGTCTCGGCTCCATAAACCCACACCCTCTGTGGTTTACAGCCACCCTGGGGGTGTTCCACTCAGCCCACTTTCCCCCAGTTTTCTCGCTTGCATGTTATTATTTTGGGGCGTTAGGAAATGAAAGATGTACCTACTTTTCACACTGACTTTATTTTTTCAGCATAGTGTTTAGAAGTTTATATTCTTCCCTGAGGACTCCCTGGAAGAGCCTAGAAGCCGTTTGGACGTCACGTAATTGCCGTCTCGAAGGCTGGGGCACCCCCGCGGCAGTGGATGTACAGGGAGAAGTTGCTCTCGCCTCTGGGAAAGACGTCCAGTAACAGCGGCCGTTCAGGAAGCAGCGCATTGTCTCCCCAGTCATCCCCAGACACCACCTCTGTGCAGAGGCGCCTGGCGAAGGAGACGGGCTCAGTGTAGTTACGTGCCTATCAAGGGGCACCGTAAGGGACAAAGGCTCAGAGACAGGGACCCAGATCAGCCCGCCAGATACAAACCAGCGACTCCGGAAACAAAAATATTCTGGGGGAGACACATTATTTTTAAGTTTTGTACATAAAGTGAAGCCTTGCTAAAATGTTTTATCTTGCATTATTTCTTACATAATGTGCTAACTTAAAAACTATTGTTTTATTATGGAGAATCTCAAACATATATTTAGTCAAACAGAGTTAGCACAGTAAGTCCCATACACCTACAAGCCAGCTTCCACACCCACAAACATTCTGCTTGTTTTGCTTTCTCTGTTCCGCCCACCCTCCAACTGCTACCCCTTTCGGAGATGAAATTTATATACACGGAATCACACAAATCTCAACATATTTAACATATAATAGGTACATTCATTAAACTACACCCCATCAGGATAGTTTTTCATGGTCATTCCAGAAAGTTCTGTCTTTCCCTAGTTAACCTACTCACTTCTTTCCAGGCACAAGCCTTCCAAATTATTGGCTATCGATTAGTTCTGCATCTTCCAGAATATCATAAAAATGAGAGAGCTTATACTCCTCTGTGTTCAGCTTCTTTCACTCGCATAACATCTGTGAGAATCATATACATGCTGTTATGTATACAGATACTCTGTTTCTTTTTATTGCTGCACAGTATTCCACTGTATGGACATACAACACATTGCTGTTTATCTGTTCTCTCAGGTATCATTCAGATTGCTTCCAACGTTTTATCATCATGATTACAAAGGCTCAAGTCTTCTAACTTTGTTCAAGGCTGTTTGAACTCCTCTGGGTTCTTTGCATTTCTACTCAGAATTTTCAAAAAATCTTGTCAATTTCTATAAAAGCCTGTTGGGATCATGATTGGAATTACTTTGGCATTCCCTTTCAATTTTCAGAGAACTGACAGTGTAACAACATGCATTTTCCAATCCATGAACATAGTATAACCCTCTATTCATTTAGGTTATTTCTATTTCTCTAAGAAATATTTTAATAGAGAGATCTTCAACATCATTCAGTAAGCCTGTTTCTAAGTATTTTGGGTTTTGGTAAATAGTATGGCTGTAAATTGTTCACTTGTTTCCATTTGTTCACTGAGAGTCTATAGATTATAAACACCAGTGGTTTCTGCATTTCTGTGTTATGTCCATTATGACTGAATTCTGTGGTGTTTTCATTCATCAGCACTTTCTAGGTACAGAGTCAAGCCATTTGCAAACAGGAATAGGTTCACTTCTTTGCGGCCGTCGTGAGCTGTGCTTGTCTCTCAGCACAGGTTGGCACGTCAGGTAAATCTCGGCCAGAAGCGCTGAAAGCAGACACGGCCTGTCCTTATCTTAGGAGCAAACCTTTGCAGCATTTTACTTTCAAGCATTTTATCAGCTGTGGGTTTTTCATAGATGACTTTCATCAGGTTGAGAATCCCTCTTTATTCCTGGTTTGCTGAGAGTTGTTTAAATAAGTGTTCAATTTTTCCAAATGCTTTTCTGCATCTCTTGAAATAATCCCCTCTTTCTCCTTCATTCTGTTAATACAGTAAATTATACTGATTGATTTTTGAACACTTAACCAACCTCCCTTTCCTGGGATGAAGCCACTTGATCATTGTTGCTTTTCTTCGCTAACATCTGTTAACGTTGTTGTTTTTTTTGTATCTATGTTCGTGAAAGAGAGTTTCTGTTTCTTATAACGCCTTTGTCAGGTTTTGGCTGATATTAATATTTCAAATACACATCGTTCAAGTCCTCACTAATGTTGAGTTAGATGCAAACATGGCCAGAAAAGAGAAAATGTTTGTTATTACAATGGCAGTGTGTGTGTTTTTTTGCACTGGGAACACGGCCACATCCTGAAGGTAAAAAGGAGGGGAGAGGGGATCAAGCCGCATGAGAAGGGTCGTGGGAGAGGAGATGTGCGCTGCGGTCAGACAGTGGTGGGGTTCCTCTCTCCCCTGTCTATGAAGCCTGACTTCTAACTTAATTATCTCCTCAAAGCTTTCCTCTTGTCAGATTTTTAGGTGGAATCACTTTTCCAGTTACAATGGAAGCCACTGGAAAAATAGATACATTTTCTCAAGAGTTAAAATTAATTAAATCTAGGAAATGTTGAAACTAAGTCATATCAAATACCTCATGTAATAATGGCACTTTAAAGGTGACTAAAATTTCCATATTGAGCATTATTGGTCTTCTCAGAAGATAACGTGCTGAGGGCCTACTGTGTGCATGAAAGGGCTGGGCATCAGCAGGCAGTGACCTGGATGCCCAGCCCTGCTCCTCAGCAGCCTGGGGTCCAGTGGGGGTGGTGATGGGGCTGGTGGCTGACAGTGAGCACAGAGGGCCCCCGACCTGGCACAGGACCGGGAGCCCAGCCTGTGGGGACAGGCAGGAGGAGGGGGAGGAAAGTGGGACCAGCAGCATCAGAGGGCGATGGGCACGGGAGGCTGGGTGCAGGGGAGAGGAGTCAGGCGAGACAGTGCCGGACAGCTGACCACCAAGGAAACTGGTGGCTGCAGAGGGGCGGTGGGGTAGGGCCCGCAGTCTGGACCATGGGTCTGCAGGGAGCCCTGTGCTCTTCTGCTCTGAGCTCCTGGGGGGGCTGCATCCTGCCTGCCCTTCTGACACCTGCTGTGCAGCTCTCGGAGCTGAGGCTGCAGAAGCTGGCACCACAGTCACCCACTAGCAGTTGCCAGGGTAACAACACTCTATAGCAGTAAAACTAATTAGTGCCTGAAATTTGGGTAACTTCCTCAGACTACCAGCTTCCTGACTCTCTGTGGTGGCCAGCTAGGTGGGTCCCACACTTCTAATTTTTCAGTGTGAAAGACACAAGGCCAATTTTATCATGTACTCTGATTCCCCTAGTTGAATCAGTGACCAGGTAAACATGAGCAGATCCAGCCCTTGGATGCACAGCCAGGCTCGCTCGTTCTGGAGCTCAAGGGAGTCTATGGAGACCCCACACACTCTTGTCTCCAGAATCTGGGCCCTATTTGTAAACTGGGAGATGTTAGATCACAATCAGCTTCCAATCAGGCCTCAGCCTCACCCACTGTACTCCGTTTCCATGGCGCCATATGATCTGAATGGTCCTGCTTTCCACTTCCTCACAACCATCTTCTCCAGAACATAAACACCACGGGGCAAGGACTCCACCTCTCCTGTTCAAGTTATATCCTGAGAGCCCAGTCTGGGCCTGGCCCATGGCAGACACTCAAACCCTTACTGAAGGAGTAAATTCATTCATTCCTGGATAAGATGGCAGTTATTGAGATTTGTACCCTGCGGGTTCCTTTGGAAGTACCCAGTGCAACTGCCTTGGGGGAAACCTTGAGACTTTGGTCCAAAGGCCTAACTTGAGCTCCCCCATTGCTAGAACCCATAGGTCCCAGCATATTTTTACACCCGAGCCTCAGTTTCCCTGCTGTAAGTTGGATAGAATAGTCCTTGCCTCACAGCCCTGGAGAATAGGGTGAGAAAACATTATGTCAAAAGTGCTGGTGAGTGTCTGTGCCGACATGAGGCATGGTTTCAGTTTTAATACAGAGGGAAGGACTGTCCACAAAATCGATGTGCTGGTCCAGGACCTCACAGTAAATGGAGAGAGCTGCTCATTGGGGCTCAGGTGTGATGTTGTTATTTGGGGATTTTTCTTCTTTTTGTATTGAAATCTATTACAAAAGGGTTGAGGTTGCATTTTAAAAAACTGCTCCACAACAGAGGTTTCAATAGTAAAAGCTATTCTGGAGAAAAAAGGAAAACTTTTTTCTTCTGGAGTAGCAACTAATTTACAGTAACAACCTACTCATGAAAGGATATATATGAATTCTTTTGGAATACAAGTCCAAAAGGTGACAGAAATTTGGAAATTTCTTCTATTTCAATGCTGAAATTTAATTCACAATGAATTTCTTTTCAAGTGTAGAACTTTTTCCCCTCGATTTTTACATGACTTTGTAATAAGAGCAGTTGTACGGGCTCATCAACAAAAGAAGAGAGCTGATGGAGCAGAGATGTTGAGTGTAAATATTTAGTGCAGGGGTTGGCGGCTTTTAAATTTGCATCTTGATCTAAATGTATCTGCTGATTTCCCATCTGCTAATATTTTCCCATCTGCTAAAGACCTGCCGCCAGGGAAGGAACGCCTTTGTCTTCACTGCTTAACCTCCACGTCCCCTTCACCTGAACTTAGAGACAGCACAGTGTGCTCTGCAGAGCGCGCCTGTGCACACACACTCAAACACACGGACTCAGACTGCGGACACTCGCTCTGACCACAGGCACCACGACTGGCCCAGGAGCCCGTCATCGAGGACGGGGTTAACCCAGGGATTTGTTGCCCCAGAACCCTCGAGCAAGGCAGAGTCCTGGCAGAAGTCATCCTGGGATGCAGCCAGCCCTGGGGAGGAGGCATGGCTGTCAAACAGCCACTGCAGACAGTTCAGCCCGAAGGCGAAGCTCTGCACCCCAGAGACGGGAGGCGCCTGGGGGCTGCGGCAGGGAAGCTGGTCCCCACCCCTCCCGGCATCTCTGCCCTCTTCCAGTTCAGACCCCCCCCTTTCCCGCTACCAGGGATGGAATGTTCTACCTTTGGCTTTGGTGCCCAGGAAAGAGCTGGAGCTTCGGCCCAGGCCCCAGGGGTTCAGTACCACCTTCCATGACAGCCCCATGCCCCCAAGCCCCCTTCCACCTTGAGCAATACGGTGCATTAACAAACTCATCTAGTCTGTGTCTATGATTTACACCACGAGAGCTTCCCCCTTTTCGTGTTGCAACCCCAAGAAGCCTAAAAGTGCCAGCAGCTCCCCTCTAGGGGCCCTGAGAATGTGCTGACCCAAAGGCAGCTCTGGCGTGGCCGTCTGCCTCTCCAGGAAGGCCGCAGCATCCAGACAAGCCCTCAACAGACCAGGGATGGAGAGTGAAATGGCGCCGAAGAGCAGGAGTCACGTTTATACTCAAAATCAAGTCTGTCCCACGAGGTGCCGGCCACACAGACACTTGATTGATGGCGGCAAGTAACAAGCCTCAGTTTTGCTGGGAGCATGCCTTTGTGGAAGCCAGAGATGAGTAAAATATATGAGAGCACATCAAATATACGGCAAGGACAAGATACACAAACAGTACATTAAGCATCATGGAGGCAGTAAAGGGCTGGAAACAGACAGGGGTAGCAGCCAGGCTCTGCTTCTGGGTGCGTCTGTGCACACGGGGCTCTCCCCGTGGCCCCCACGGTCCTGGGGCAGCCCATCAGGACTTGGGGAGTCTGACCAGACTGGTCTCTCCGCCTCGTCCTCGCTAAATTACGAGTTCCCGGGCTCGTGCTCAGCCCCCATTGCCGGGCCGGGCTTCCCTCCACGCACAGAGCAGTGTCAACCCAAGTGCTCCCGTGATATTTCTGTTCTCCGTCAATTACTTGCGGGCGCTTCACCGCCAGGAGGAAATACATACTGTGCTCCAGCAAGAGCCGCTGTGCCGAGGTCAGCAGGAACTCATTGTCCTTTTTGCTTCACAACAAGGCCATCCTGACATCTGTAAGATTTGCTGTACGCAATTCAGGTGCCACAGGCTCAGAGAGATGGGCCTGTGGTGGTGGCGGGGCCGGGGGGGTGGGGGTGAGACCAGGAGCAGGGAGAGACAGATGGACAGACAGACGTGGAGGAGTCTCCTGAGGGCTGGACCATTCAGTCCTGGACCTGCCTGGCGAAGGTTTCACCAAATGAGTTGCATCATCTAAGGGGAGGGTAAGTACTTGGCAAATGTCTACAAGACAACATTGTGTGGATGGCCCGCTGGAGACAGTCCCCACCACCGGAACAGAACGTGCGGGGAAAGGAGCCCAGCAGAGACACGGAGGGGCCCATGTCCCTGCCCCCCTGCGCGTGGCCTCGAGTCCTAATAGTCCTAATAGGTCCAGATCACCAAGTGAGATGGACTGGGGGTCACCGTGCCCCATCAGAGGCTCAGGAGGTGGATGGCTGGCTGGGAGCAGCGTCCCCCCCCCCAACAAGCACTGCCTTCCTTAAGTGGGGTGAGAGGGAGCTAGAAGCGGACGTGACAACCCGTCAGGGAGCTCTTCTCCACAGGAGAGGTTTTTCTTGGGAAAGGAGATTTGGCGGTTTGGCAGGAGCCCGTGCTGGGACGACAAAGGACCATAAGTGGGAGAGAAACTCTGAGGGGCCTTGTGGGGTGGCGGGAGGCTAGGGGGCCCCTTGTCCTTCCGTGCCCCGAGTCAGAGGCGCAGGCCTAGCACGCACACGTGCACGCCCACATCACAATGTGTGCACACACGTGCGGTCTGGGGTGGGGGCTGCCCAAGGTACCTGCTCCTGTGGCTCCAGCTGTGGGGGACAGCAATGTTTCCCCCGACCTGAGTCCTGGTGGGCCCGACTTAGCTGCTGGCCTAGCAGTGAACACACCTCTCCCTGGGGCTTCCGAGGCTTAGAGACGACGTCTCTGCAGCCTGTACCTGCTCCCTTTGGTCGTCTCCAGAAAAGCGAGCATGTGATTTCAATTTGAAATTAAAAGTCATGTCTGAATAACAGAGCTGCATCCTCATTTCCTAATACCCCGGTTTTTACTACTTTGCATTCAACTGTGAAAAGTCTTTTAAAACTCGGAACAGCAGTAAAACTTGAATGAATTTTTGACCCATTATTGCATAGCGGGTGTGCCTTCCAAGTTGGAGAGACTGCCAAGTTCTCCCCACCTAATATTTCCACTTTAATTGTGCCACTTGAGAAATTTACGTGCCTCAAAATATGGCATGAATCTTACGCTTATTGCAGTATCATTAGCAGCAACATTTAAGCAACATCTGTGTGCTATAGAACTAATTGAAGTAGCAGAAGTGGCAGCTGTAAATCCACAGGAAGATGGCAGTTTGTGCCCAGCACTGCTGAGTTAGCTGCTAACTGTCAGCCTGTTCCCGCAATCTGGTCTCGAGCACCACGGTACAGGCACACAGTGTCCAAAAAAATACAGCGAGTAGGCTAATGATCCTATTAACCACTTTGTTGCACCAATTTGGCTGTTTTTCCAGTTTCCTTGTTGAATTTCATTATAAATTTCTCCATTCTTGTAAAAAGTCCAGTGTGAGACATGTCTGACTTTAAACTACTTACCTGAGCCGAGAAATGCTCGTCTGGCCAGACCGAACTGAGAATTGATTTTTTTTGTGATTTAATAATTTGGTTTCCCCCTTACTCCTTACAAGTTGCTTAAAAAATTTTTTTATTCCACATGTCTCTGTAAAAAATAACTTAAAATCCCTAGTAATGCTGATATTTAAAGCAATGGCATTTTCTTCCCACGAATATAACATTTTCAATAATCAATACAAGACGGCAGCCATAATTCACTGCAGGCGGGGGTGGGGCAGGCGCAGCTGGTAAGGGGGTGCCAAGGTGTGAGAGCGCGTCAGATGACTCGCCAGCTCCTCACGTCATGGCTGAGGAGTGGGCGGCCAGGTTCTCTGGGTTCAGACCCAAAGGCATCGCCTGCTTTCCTTCCCCAGATATGGAGAAAAATGATGCCGATCCTTCCACACAGGGAGCGAGTTAAGCTGGGAGTGAGGGATTTACTGAGATGCCTCTTTGTGAAGAAGTGAGGGCATCCGAGCCACTGCTTTTATTCGGAATGCTCCTTCCACTGAGTATGGCTGGAAAAGCTATTTCTCACGCCTCCTACAAAAACCAGCCCATCCTGCTCTTAACTCTGGTCCCGCTTGTTTTAGTCTTGGCAGCGAGTGGATGTTTCTCCCTCGGCACCTGGCCCTTAGACAATGATGTAACTGGTATCTTTCGAAGCACTCAAGAGTGTTGGAAATACACAGAAAGGCGGCCTCCTCCAATATATGGTGACTGGTGTGTTTGCCAACAGCCCGCCTTCATTAGAAAGCTGGCACGTCCACCCCGCTCCATGTGACACGCCGTTAACTGTGGACATTTGTTGTCTTAATGCTCAAGTACTCAGGGACTCGACTGATGAGGGAGAAACTGTTTGGGGTCTGCTGGACCCCACGCTTAGGGTGGCACGCCACCTCATGGTATTGGAAATCAATAGCCACGTGACTGCTCAAAGGTCGGGGGGTCTCCAGAATTAACTTCCTGGAACTAAATTACTATTCCCTGTTTCTTGGTTTGTTTTCTAACAATAACACATTTTAAGGGGCCTGGTTAGACACCACTTATAAAACACAAAGTGAAAAGAACAAACCTGAGACACTGGCTCACAGCTGCCAGTCCCCCTCTCCAGCTCAGGGAGCATCAGGATGGGAAGCATGCCGAAAGCTCCATCCATCTGCAATTCGAGTTTTTTTTCCCCCTCAATCTATTTCTTTTTTAGTGGCGGTGTTTCAGTCTTAGCACAAAAGGATAAAAGCTGGCTTGTGAACTATCCATCTCTGACTTAGCAGCATAACGCAGCTTAGTAATAGCTTGGCTCTATCCGTCCTCTCGGATGTGGCTTGGGGAAGTCAACAGCACAAAATGCAGACGCGTTGCATGCTAACTGAGAAATAAGCTCCCTCGCCTGCCCTCACACAGTCCTTTCTTTGGACACACCCTCTGAATGAAATTCTTTAGCAAGGCTGACCCACAGCCCCATCCCTGCCCTGGGGCCCTTTCCAGAATGCGTGCTCTCTTCACCTTTATAGGTAGAAAAGTTACTGAGGCTTCAACAATAGATACCTGGGTTACGTCTGCTGATGATTAGCAAATTAGGAAATGCAACAGAAATTTAAAATTACTTATTAGTTTGTCTCAAAATAGCAAGACCCCCATTATATCTAAGCCTATGTTCACAAATACATGATTTTAAAAAATCTGTATTTCCTAAAGCAAAAAAGAGAAGAGTGAGAGGGTAGCACTGCTTTGCACTCACGCTGATCTCCCAAAGCCTGCGCTCAGGGGGACGCCCGCGCTCAGGGGGACGCCCGCGCTCAGGGGGACGCCCGCGCTCAGGGGGACGCCCGCGCTCAGGGAGACGCCCGCGCTCAGGGAGACGCCCGCGCTCAGGAAGACAGTCGGACTCCCCTGCTTTCTTCAAACACTGAGCTTTGTCCGCTTGGGTGAGGAACTGGCCTCACAGTTGCTAAGGGAGGAAGATTTGAACAGCCTTTTCAGAAGACTGCAGAGACTCTCCTCTGAACATGTATCCAAACCAGACAACAGGGAATTCTTCACATTCAGCTGCGGTGCAGGCCTGAGTCCCGCAGCGAAGCTCTCACTGAACCCAGCCCATCCATCCTGTCCTGTGCAAGGCGCCCTGACTCGCAGCAGGTTTGTGACACTGTGCACTGGTCATTTGGAAGTTGGCTCACCGAGTTACACACGGCTTCCAAATACTGACACGTTTCTTTACAAAATGTTGCAAAAGTTAACATTTGTTTACATCACTAATCTTGTCAGAAAAGCCCAAGTATCCAGGAACTGTAAAGCTCACAGTGGCAGACCAAGTTTCCAAAAATTCTAACTTTTGTTCAAATACAGATTTTTATCATTGGTAACAAACATCGTGAGTTGTCCTCCTTGAAGGGACAGTCAGAGTCAGTCCATTCACTTGAAAAACAGGTATTGATTTGGCTGTGCAGGGTCTTCGTTGGGGCGGGTGAGTTGCGTGTGCGATCTGGCTCCCTGACCAGGGACTGAGCCTGGGCCCCCCGCATCGGGAGCCCTGAGTCCCTGGACCACTAGGGGAGCCCCCGCTCATGGTGGAGAAAACACGCAGCAAGCCTAAGTCTGCACGGCCCTCAGCACGACTGCGTCTGGCTGCTGGGATGGTGGCCCACGAGCTCGCTCCTGAGCAGCAGAACCACCCTCCTCCCCCCACCACCCACGTTGCCACGGATTCCTCTGGAAATCCTCTTTGCAGCTCGGGTCTCCCTTGTTAACTAGGTGAAGCTCTCTGCACTGAGCTGGTGCTCTTATCCCCAGAGGGTCTGTGGGGGAAAATCTTGCCTGGGTATCTTGCTGTGCTAGGGGTCTGAAAGCTCGTGGGGCCAAGGCCTGTAGGTGGGAGCCCAAGGCCAAAACCCCGAGGGGCACGGGCCCTGCTCTTGACCTCTGCTCGCACATCTGGGATGCAGGGGTGCATGTGAGTTCCCGAGGCGAGGCTGTTCTGGCAGAGCCGGTGTGGCTCTGAGCTGCTCCCACAGCTCGACTGCAGCCCATAAACAAGCAGTGGGGGCAAGGGGGGCTCCTCCCACACGACCTCTGGCACTGCATGTGCCCCCAGGGCCGCCAGGCTGCCCCCCCCCCCCCCAGCAGGAGAGCCTGTGGGATCCCCCAGCCCAGGGAACAGGAGTAACACCAGTGGCCACCCTCAGACTAGTTCAAGGGCATCAACGTGAGCCCTTTCTGGAGTCACCCAGGTGTCGGAGTCTCCCTAGAGGCAGGCACTCGGTGTACAGAATGGTGGCCTTCAGTGGCCTGCTTACGATCTTCACCGGGCAGGAAAGGAAAGGGAGTGTGGGCAGCACACAGGTCACGACACAGTGTCATAAGGACACCAGGGAAGCCACACCCACTTTAAGAGCCACACGGAGGTGAGCTGGGCCCTCCTGGGAGGAGCGTGTCCACTCCCCACCTCTGCCCCAAAGGCAACACCTTCCACCTGCCTTCACCATGCCTGTATCTTTTTAAAGATTTGATCGTCGGTGTGGTGTTGGAGAAGACTCTTGAGAGTCTCTTGGACTGCAAGGAGATCAAACCAGTCCATCCTAAAGGATATCAGTCCTGAGTGTTCATTGGAAGGACTGATGCTGAAGGTGAAACTCCAATACTTTGGCCACCTGATGCGAAGAACTGACTCACTGGAAAAGACCCTGATGCTGGGAAAGATTGAAGGCAGGAGAAGGGGATGACAGAGGATGAGATGGTTGGATGGCATCACCGACTCGATGGACATGAGTTTGAGTAAGCTCTGGGAGTTGGTGATGGACAGGGAGGCCTGGTGTGCTGCAGTCCATGGGGTAGCAGAGTCGGACACGACTGAGCGACTGAACCGATGTGCCTGTTTGCATGTGTGTGTGACTGTGTGTGTGCGCGTGTGTTTGTGAGCTCTGTAAACGTCACATGTCTGCATGCTGCTGCCCCCCACTTTGTTTACTTGCTGTTTACTTGCAGTTCCATGTTGAACCTGTCACAGCACTTGGCTGTGTTCACTTTCACCGTCGCACAGCCTGTCGCCCTGTGAACACACCACCAGGCACACATGTGCTCCTGTCCGGGTGCCTGCACACGGCAGGCGCGGGAACACCCTGGCCTGGCTCCTGGGACGTGTGCTCGTGGCGAGGGACGCACGGCGGGCAGAAGCTAGGGAGGTAACATCCAGGGGACTCTCAGGGGCTGCTGGAGTTGCGGCTTGAAGGCTCTCGGGGCTAAGTTAGGATGGACACGTGTGGGCTTCCCCAGACCTGACTCGAGAATGAGCGGCAGGGGCATGGAGCCCCGCGGGTCACGCCGACCGTGAGGCAAGGGCCCCGGGCTCAAGTCTGGGCTTCACAACTGAGGATACACACTTGTCTTGGTGGGGGAAAGCCATCCACAGCGGGGTGCGGTGAGGACCGCAGGCGCCGGCTTGGTGGATACGGTGACGTCGTGACACGGTCGTTTCCACAGCACAGATGCAGGGACCCGGCAGCCGCGGGAGGGGTGGACTGTGGAGACTGTCACCACTTGGCCCCAGAGCAGAGGTGAGGCCCCACGGGACCGCAGGAGGCCCCGAGGGCTCTTGGGGTCAAAGAGCCGCTGGGATGACACTTGGAAAGCTGGCTTTTCACCTCTGCTGGGCCCTGGTCCTCTCCTCTGTTTGGACATAAATTCTTGTTTTACAAACAAAACACAGTTCCCTTCAGGAATGCCTTCTGGGAGGGGGTTTGCCCAAAGCAGTTTCCTGGGAGGCTGGGTCTGGGTGCGGGGCCACCAGTCACGTGGCTCGGCCTTCGCTGATCTGGTGGAGTCCCTCCCACTGGGCGCTGGCCCACCTGCAGCACCCTCGACAAGCCGGGGTCTCCAGAACTGGCCGCTGTGAGTTCTGGCCAGGATGAGGCTCTGCATGCTGACTGCTGTTTCTCCAGTTGTGAGGAGCGCTTCCAGGGGAGTCCTTCAGATAATCACTGTCTTGATCTCGAATGTAAATATTGTCGCCGTGGTTCAGAGAGAGATTAATGATCTGCCGACAGCTCCGTATATCCTTAGGAAGTGACGTACCAAAGCGTGCCTGGCCGTCCTGTCTCCGGGAACGCTGGAGGAAGGCCCACACTGGGTGGACTGGTCGCCCTGGGGCTTGATAGCTTTTCTGAGCGACCTACTCATTGAGAGGGAGACCCTGCATTTGTCTTTCAAGGAGGAAAAGGGTGCCAAGTGCAACTGCCAGGCGCCTCCCCGCACTGTCTGCACCCTCTGGAGGGACCTCGGGGCGGCATCACCGGCTCTGCCCCAGAGAGGGGTCCGGCAGGCTTGCGGTAGCCTGGCCGCCAGGGCGAGCCCCCGCCACTGGGGCCTCCTCCCCCTGCCTCCACTAGGCTGTGGGTGCCGACTTCTTCACCCCCTGGAGCCTCAGGGCAACCCGGCCCCCACCCCCCACAACCGCGCTGGTTCCCCTGGGCCATAGGTCACCACCGCCCTGAGGGTCCCGGGCAGGGAGGCAGGGTGCCCGGCTGGATTGCACCCTGCTGCCCCGCCCCAAGGGAGCCCAGCACACGCCGCTGTCCAGCCTGGGGCCAAGGACAGCCTGTCTGCCCGCCACCGTCGCTTCGAACGAACGCGTCCCCTTGATGAAGCCGGGCCCGCGGTTCTGTTGGAGACACGGTGTTAGTGTCAATACCAGGAGGACTGGCCAATTATACTTCACATCTGATTTCTTACATTTTCAAAGTGTTTCACACTGATTAGTTAGTGCTGTTAGCTCTAAGGAGCAGCAGCGTCTCTAACAAGACACAGCGACACTGACTTCGCTAATTATGTAAAACATGGGTGCAGAGACGAGAAGGCTGGCATCGCCCGGCTCGGACCGGCTCTGCCAGGAAGAGGTGCCCGCCCGCCCTGTGCTCTCGTGGCCCCGAGGACAGAAGGCCCCCGCGGTCTGTTCTGTTCTCTCCGGGGGCCTGCCCTCCCCCGACTCTCTCCTGCCAGGAAGCCCGTCCACTCCCACGACAGCTCCCCACACCGCGGGTGCTGCACCACCCTCAGCAGACAAAGGGGCGATTCGGGTCACGGTGCCCCCGGGAGGTGGAAGGGGAGACCCCGAGGGAGCGGGCGGCACAGGCCTGCTGACCACTGTGAGCTGCTTCCCTGACTGGAGACCACCCGAAGCCCGCCGAGAACGGCCGTCCCCCTCTGCGTCCCGGGCTGCGGCGGGGTGCCTGTCCTCCCTGCCGCGCCTCTTTCGCGGAGGCCAGAGCCGCCCGTGCTCACCTCTGCTCCAGCTCATCTGGCTGCACCTTCCACTCAAAATGCCCTCGACATCCTGTCCGGCGCTAACAGTGCAGCTTGAGCCCCGCCTCCCCCGGAACCCTCGACTGTCTAGTTCAGCCACACCTCCTTCCATGACTCTGAGACACACACACCCTGGGCTGATCCTGTGTGCACGCTGGAGTCACACGGCCTGGCTGGGTGGAGCATGCACGCTGCTCCACGGCCTCACTGTCCTGCACGTGGAGAGGACATCTGAGAAAGATGGCGGGGCTGTCTTATGAGCGATTCCCTCATGAGACCAGACTGCACCTGTGCTCCCACGGCACCTGTCGGGGTCCCTTCCTCATCAAGTAAACAGGTATGCTTCTCTAAGTCCAAACCCAGGGCATCTCCATCGCAAGCACACAGCACACACACACACACACACACACACACACACACACAATCCAATTACTCAATTTCCTCCTATGGAGACAAACATTGCCGCACTCTGCTCCACAGCTGGTCTTAAAAAGACAATGTAATACCAACACATACGTATGTGTTGTCTACTTGTGTGCGGCTGTATCGAAGTCTGTATCCTTAGAACAGAGTCACGAGTCCTACTTTTCTGATTATATAATAAAGACATACGTCATATAAAAGTTTAACAACACTGGAAAGCAACCCCCACAGAGCAACTCACCCAACGCTTTCTGCCAGTAATAGCAGCATGGAGTCGCTCAGTCGTGTCCGACTCTCTGCAGCCTCACGACTGGAGCCCGCCAGGTGCCTCTGTCCACGGGATTCTCCAGGCGAGAGTACTGGAGTGGGCTGCCATTGTCGTCTCCAGGGTATCTTCCCGAACCAGGTATCGAACCCGGATCTCCCACACTGCAGGCAGATTCTTTACCGTCTGGGCCACCAGGGGAGCCCAGGGTATCTTCACGCAAACACTCTGGCAGATCCTCTCCCAGTCTCTTACACTTTTGCGCACAACTAGGAACTTTCACACCACAATACGGATGACACCTGACGCTTTATCCCATCACCTTCCCCACTCGGCAGCGAGTCAAGGCCCTCTCTTACCCATGTCAACACACACAGATTTATGTCGCCAATTTGCACAGCTGGTCTGCCTTGGCGCTGGTCAGCTGTATCACGACTTCATCAACCCGTATCCTTAAGGGGACTTCCACGTCATTTCCCACTTGTTGCTGTCATGCAGCGGTGTGACAAGTGTCCCTGTAGCTGTGGCCTTGTGTACGCAAGACACTCCCCTCCCCCACAGTCAGTTTCTCAAAGGGGAGCCGTGTGGGGCATTTTAACATTACCCGACTGCCCTCAGCAATACGCTCCTCCTGGCCCAGTGTGTGGGCCCTTTTCTCTACTCTGGCGGCAGAGAATTACATGTTCTGTCCTAATCTAACCCAGCTGACACTGAAGCGCTGTCTCACATTTAACCTGTGGCCGTGTGGTCCCTGAGTGGGTGCAGGTCTCTCCCCGGGATGCCAACGGCGTGTGCACCCTCCCCTGGCCTGCCTGCTCCTCCTCAGGCCCACGCTGCCCGCTCTTAGTGGCTCTGGGACACACTGGCGCCGCTGGCAGGGAAGGTGCGCCTGGTGGCACCTGAGCAGACATGTGCCCTGGCAGCCGGGCTGGGCGCGGGCCGCCGCCGCCCCGTGGAGCTGGCCCCGCTCTGGTGCTCGTTTCCGGGGCTGCACACGGCTCCCAAGCAGCGCTGGGGGCACCGGCAGTCCTGCCGGAACGCTCTGAGCCACTTGCCCAGGGCAGCTGGCTGCTCAGGGGCCACCGCCTGGAGCGGCCACCCTGACACAGGCCTGCCGTGACTCTGCACACCCCTCCTGAGTCCACAGACACCACGACTGCCGCTGTCAGCAACAGGCCAGGAGAGAGGCAATACCCAGTGCTTCCGGCCTCAGCGACGGGCCTGGCGACCCACGTCAGAGCTGCTCACAGGCGTCGCTCTGAGTGAGTCGAGGGTCAAGGGAAGGGAGAGCAGACGGGGCTCTGATTCATTTAACAGGACTCGGGGGACGAGTCCTCAGATGAGGGTGCTGAGATCACCGCCCAGGGCTCCTGCGGGGCGCACGTGGGGACCCCACCTCTGTCCCCGAGCACCCTCCACACCCAGACGCAGGCGAGGGGCTTCCCAGAATAACTCACTGCCAGCTGACCACCCGAGGATGTGCCGCACAGCCCTTAAGCGGATACAGAGGCCGTATCGGTGTCTCTCTGCACCAAGGCACCATGGACTGGGAGCTCGAAGCCACAGAAACACGTTTTCTCATAGCTCTGGAGGCCAGAACTAGGGGCTGCCAGGGCCACACTCCCGAGGCTCTACGGGAGGGTCCCTCCTGCCTCGCCTGGCTCCGGGCACCCTTGGCCTGTGGAGCCTCTGCCTCCGTCGTCAGGGGGCCTCCTCCCGAGGGTGTCCTCCTCTTGTGCCTCTGAGACCGACAGAGCCGTTAAGTCTGGGGCCAGACGACCCAGGGAGATCTCCCCGTGGGATTCCTCATGGACGCACATCTGCAAAGATCCTCTTCCCCAGTAAGGCCAAATGCACAGGTTCCAGGCGCCTGGTTGTGCACAGGTCCCTTTGGGGCCCTCTTGGACCCACAGCTGATGCAGGACGACGCGGCCCCTGCAGTGGGCAGATGGGGTGTCAGCACAGCTCCTCACCACCGAGGGGGCGGGGTCTTCCCCTCCACAGCACCAGGACCGGCTCCAGGGGCTTCCGAGCAGAGGGAGCTCCAGCCTGCACCGTCCTCCCAGCACAGGAGCCCGTGGTGACAGCGGCCGGAGTCCAGAACCAGCACTACGAGCACGGGCTGAGGGTCTGCAGACACCGTGCTGGGAGCGGAGGCTCTGAGAAGCCCTCAGGGAGGCCGGTGGAGAAGAGGCAGCCACTGCCAGCGGTACGCGGGCCCTCAGCGGCCTGACGGGCTCAGGCCCAGCACCCAATGAGCTCCCAGCGCTTCCTCGCGAATATCTGTTCATCTACATCTAGAGACCAATTTGCCTGAAACTACACAATACCTGTCACATTGCTTCCTGGCACAGAAGTCAGATGTTTGCATGGAAAAGTACCGACAGCTACATACCTCTTGGTGGTGTAATATTTAGACGTGTCATTCTGCATCTCAAAGAAAAGGCAGTTTTTAAATCAATGCAGGTTCTCAGCGTGGCACTCGGCCTGGAGACGGCGCAGGAGGCCCTCCGGCAGGTGAGCAGAGCTGGGTGCCCAGACTGCATGGTGCGCTGTCCAGAGGCTCTGGTCGGAGCCACGTGGCGGCCAGATGTGTGCACGGGAGTCAGCAAGGGTGCACACCACCAGGCCTCTGCGGGGGGCAGCAGGGGCTGCGCCCCTCCCAGGACCCAGGCAGAGGCTGGGGGCCGTGCTCCAACTTTCTTCTTGCGGAGACGTCTGGGAGCTGCCAGGTACACACACCACCGGGTTTTTCTTCAGTGCCTCTAGTTTAAAATCGCTTTGTTCAGCTTGTGTTATGTACGATTTACTCCAACACGACTACAGATTTCTGAATTGAACGCTGCCTTACGTTTAAAGCTGCCACCGTCTCCCCAGCTGCCCACCGAGCCCTGTGCGGCTGCGCTCACTCACAGGCGTTCCCTGTCCCCGTCCAGGGGTTAGAGTTGGGCTGCAGTCACTCCAGGAGGCAGGCAGGTGCTGAGGGGCCCTCAGTTGCTGCTCATAAGGCAGCAGAGTAAGGACGAGGTCAGCGCCCCTCTGCTTTTAACCCCTGCCGTGTCACAGGGGCACCGAGGAGCCAGGGATGGACACTTCGCCTACGGAGTCCTGGCCACTCGGCGCCGTGTCTGGACTGCCACCGTTTCCTCCGATGCTCTGCTGGCCCGTGGGCAGGGGCTGGCCCCTGCCTCTCAGCCTGTCACCACACGTGCCCCGGGAATAGGCTCTGAGCCAGCACGGGAGGCCCAGGACTGTGGTCACCTTGTGGCTGCCGGGACCTGTCCAGGGTCAGAGAGGGTAGGAGGAAGCCTCTGGCCAGCACCCAGCACCCAGTACTGGTCAGCTGCAGCCGGTTTTAGAAACTGGGTGGGAAAGGCCATGGGGCTGGGGGATCTCCGAATTCCCTGCCACCCCCATCTCCTCCACACTGGAATCCAGAAGCCCAAGTCCTAACAGAACAGCCCTGAGCCGTGTCTGCACTCGAAGGACAAGGTTTGGGCCGAAGCAGCCCCACCTGCCATCCGCTCTGGGTGTGGGGACCCTCACCCAACGCTGGCACGGCCAGGGCTGCAGGGGCTGGGCGTGTCCACGTGCCCCTCCTGGGCACCTTCTGTGTCACAGGACACCATCAGGCACAGCGACAAAAGGGAAAGGGGCTGGAGGCAGCTGGGGGTAGGAGGAGACCCAGGAACTGCAGGACCCAGGCGGGAGGAGGGCCGGGCCACCCCCAGGCAGGGATGGCCGAGGGGGACGCAGGGGATGCTTCTGGAGAACGGTGGGGAGCTGCTGCAGGAGGCCCCCGAGACACGCAGGAAGGGCCAAGCTGGGGTCCCTGGGTTGCGGCCGCGTCTCAGCAACAGTCACGGACGGGGGGCTCTGCGCAGGTCCAGCCCTTGCACACGGGGCCCTACTCACGCTCTGCAGCAGATCGTGTGCCTGCTTGGGAATCAAAACAGTGAGCAAGCGCAACGAGGCAAGTGCCTGGGAATACAGCGGGGGCGGTCGCACATCCGGCGTCAGGAGGAGCTCTGTTCAGGGACAGGTTTGGATGCAGTCATGTCTGTTCCCTGGGAGGGTCTCCAAGTTCCCACGAAATTTAACCCTGTGGGGTGGGGGGTTGTTTCAATTCCCAAAGAAACACGTCCACAAGAACGGACCCAGAAAGTGAGCAAGTGTGTTCAGGGACTCAAGCCCCTACCCCGGGGCCCCCAGCCGGGGGGGGGCAGAGGGTGCTGGCACTGAGAGGGCGGCCAGTGTCCTGCTGCGCCAGTTCTGTCATCCCGACTGGCCCTGGGTTGAGTCCCCAGTGGCGGCTGGGCAGGGCTGGCCTTGCCTCCTCTGGGGTGGGGGTGGGCAGGGGGTGCAGCGAGCCATCCCGGTCACGTCTCAGCTTCGGGTAGCATCTGTGCCCAGAGGCCCGGGGACCCAACCTGCTGCTGGCGCCGGCAGCTCAGCTATGTACCTGCTCCTGCATTTCCTGCCAGAAGTCTCGCACCTGCATCCACTTTGCCTTGTCGTCATGGTGATCAAAGCACGCCAAAGCAACGCTTTTTGCTCAGCATCACATGTTGCTTGGTGTTTGGACACTGTATTTTCTCCAGATGGGTTTTTCTTCATTTAAGTCAACAAAGCAGTCTGGGAAGCACAAACTGTGTGTGTTTGGGAACCAAACAACAGTGATGTGTTAACGGGAAGCCTTGGGAGAGACCGTGGCACGTGCGTGCGTGGTGGTGTGCGTGCCAGGGAGGGCCCAGGCTGAGAAACAAGCAAAGCAAGAGGTGAAGCTCCTGCTCCTCACCCCCCATGCTGCAGCCCTGGCCACTCCCAGCCCCCGGCCAGCATCCAGACGCAGAAGCACATGCGCACACACCGGGAAAGCTGGTCAGGGGGCTCCCCAGAGCAGCAGATTCCGGCCCGTCCTTCTGCGTCCCAACACGTCAGAGTCCATGATGACCACCAGCAAGGTCCGTCCTGACCACAGCGCCCGTGGTCACCACCCTTCCCAGCGTGGCTGCTCCCAACAAGCTGCTAAGTGGATGGTCTCTGCAGGTGCCAACGGCACTGAGGCCATGCTTTTAGGATTAATCTTAACTGCCGTCCACATGGAATTTGTTCTTACGGCTTTGTTTCAGAGGAGGAAAAAACACGAATTAGAAACGTTGAGAGACTCGTTAACACCGCCCTTTCATCCAGCGAGGTGCCGTCCGCTGCCTGGTGTCTCGTCCTTGTCCTTGTCCGCTCCAGCCCGTCCGCCCAGCAGGGGCCCCCAGGAGCTGGCCTGGGTGATGGAGGCCAGACGCCATTCATCTGTCCACAACTGGAGCCACGGGGTCCGAGGACCCTGGGCGGCTGCCCTCAGCCACTTAAGGGATGCGGGTCCTGCAGTTTCTCCAGGCTCCGGGTCTGGCTTTCAACTGCCACCCCATTTCCTTCAGACAGACAGACAAGGCTGCCTGGCAGAGTTCCATTAAATCTCATTGTCTTTCAAACTGATAACAGGTAAAATTGATGTGAAAACTTCAAATCCCTAAACACAAACTTCAATCAAATACCCGTAAACAAGAAAGAAAAAGCCTGCACAGGCCGGGGGAGGCTAGTCGGTTCAGTCCTTGGCCAGGACCCCTGCCAGGCCAGCAGCAGGAAGGCCCAGTGCAGACAGAGCGTGTGGAGGCCCCAGCGCGCCGGCTCAGAGCCGCTGGGGAGGGCCAGCTTCCGGGGAGAGCACCCGAGCTGGAGGCTTCTCTGTGTCCCGCCGTAAGATAGCTCGTTTATCGCTTCCAAGCCAGCCTGTGCGCAGCCTGAAGCCTCAGCAGCACTGGGGCCTGGGCTGAGCTCCCAGGAGCAGCGCGCGCTGCTCACATGGCGGGGGTGTGATGGCCTGCCTGTTCCCCGGCGGCCAGGGCCCCAGCTGGCACCGCTCTTGTGCCAGGCTGAGCCTGTGGGTGCCGAGGACGTGGGGACACATGGCCAGCGACTCCCGAGCAGCACCTAAACCCACAGGCTCCACTGACCTCACCACCTCCCCCCCCCGCCCCCCCAAGATGTCTCCAGCCACCTGCCCGCAGGGCTTTCTCTTACCCTAAAGCTTTAAAGGAGTTTCATCCTGGGATAACATTGCTGTTTACAATAGGTTAAGGAATGAACAATGACAGTAATGAACACACCCCCTGGACATGCTGAGCTGCTCCAAAGAGGTGGTGCTGGGTAAGGAGAGCTTGCAGGGAGATGCGAGGCCTGGGTGGGGAGGGCAACCAGAGAGATTCGAGCTGGAGACGAGGATGCCTCTAAGCAGTGGTCACGCCACACCAGGAACCGTGGTTTTTTTCTGCTGGCTTGATTAAATCACCTCCAAGGTGAGCCCACACTCTTCCTCAGAAACACAGCTGCCTGCACTGGTTCCGGCCTCCTCTCTGCGCCTTCCCGGTGCTCTCCCAGATCCAGCTCCTCTTCTTCGGGCACCAGGAAGGCAGGCCTGTTGTCCCTTCATCCCTCTGCAGCTCAGGTGTGCAAGCGAGGGGGCTACGTGATGCTCCCAACCCTGGGGGCAGGGACAGGCCAGCCCTCCGCAGCTCAGCCTCTAGAATGGTCAAAGGCAGCCAGTTCACAACAGCTGGTTCTGCAAAAACAAATCTTTCTGAACCCTCCACGACCCAGGTCTCCAGGAAGAGCGAGCGTGGTGTGCGCATGCCACACGGCTGCCCCGCGGGTCTGGCCGATGGATGGAGGGAACTCGCACACAAGGGGGCCTGGGGCCGAGGACAAGGGCAGAGCCTGTCCTTGTCTCAGCATCCCTTTTCGCCGGGAGAGCAGTTTGTGTCCCCTGTGCCTCCCCATCTTCTCCGTTTTCGCAAATGTGGTGCTCCTCTAGCCGCAGCAGTTCCAGGAGGCCCCTGCGGAGTCCGCTGCCCCTGGACCGGTCCAAGGCCCACCCTCGGGGCGGCTCTGCTGCTGGGACCCGGGAGACTGAACTCCGTCTGTGCAGCAGCAAGGGTAGGCAGGGCCCAGACAGGACCCACTGGGGGTGGGGCCTAGCCCCGGCGGGCTGCCTGGTCTGGGACCCTCCCTCGCTGCCCGCTGCTGGGGCACCTGGAGATCACAGATGCCCACTCTCCAGGCCCAGGAGCAGCCCGAGAGCTGAGGGTGTGGGGCCTGGGATGCATCCTCAAGGTCTGACCGCACTGCGGAGAGGTCTGCTGGTCCGCTGGCAACCGGGACAGACAGCACGTGCCCTGGGGACTGTCCCAGGGCCTCTGATGGACTTCCAGCCCATCCCGTCTTCAAGTCCTTCCTTGAGCAGCGGGGGCCGGGCCTCCCCAGCGCAGCCCAGCACCCTTCGGTGGCGCCCTGCATCAGAAGTGCTGACAGCCCCACACCGAGGCCCCAAGGCTGGGAGCTGGGGCAGCAGCCCAGCAGCTGGTTCTGTTCCAGCAGTGGGATCCTGGGGCTGCAAGCCCCTGGAGCACAGCCTTTTCCTCAGAGAATTCAGAACACAACCACCCTCACAGCCCCCAGATGTGAAGGGCACCGGGGACCCCACTCACCTTCCTGACATGTCAGATGGGGAGTCACTCGCAGCTCTTGAGGCTCACCTAGGGAGCCATGAGCTCGAGTGGACAGAGCAGGGAGACTCAGGGTCCGTCCACAGACATCAGACATCCAGGTAGCTCCCTGTAAAGACTGGTTTGGCTCTAAAGAAGTCCAGAGGAGGACCAGATCAGAAGACAGCAGGGAAACGGTCGGATTTTACTTTTAAGAGAAAAATCCAGAATTAATCTGGCTGATATAAAAAAGGATGCAAAGAACTGTAGATGGGTGAGAAAAGCCTCGTCAGTCTGTGTGAGGTCAGTGCTGAGGTCACACACAGAGTGCACCCAAACCATACTCGCCCAGGGCTGCATGCTCACCCGGGTGTGAACACACACACACACACACACGCCCAGGGCTGTGCCCTCACCCGGGTGTGAACAGAGATGGCAGCGTGGCACTCCCGCCTTAGACGGTGTGCACAGCAAGTGCCGGACACGCCCCCACCTGCACGGTGACCGAGACTGACCCACTTCGCCAGCCGCGGGACTCCCAGGGTCGGGGTGGCGAGTCAGGAAGGAGAGGCAGGCGTCCCTCATCGCCCTGGGTCCTGAGAGGACTCAGGCCAGGAGTGGCGAGAGACGGGCTGGGAGAGACTCCACTCCTCAGGAGGGGCCATTTCAGGCACCAAGAGCTATTTGTTTTCCCAAATTATTCTGGCAAGTGGTTATTTTCTATTCTGTTGACGTGACCCCAAATGGATGCACCTTACATTAGCCTTCTGGCAGCTGGGAAGATAAAGCTGGGGCCTCTGAGTAAGCGTGTCTTTTCAGGGCTGCCCCCGTTCCTTCAGTAGCATCACCCCAGCAGGTTTGGCAGCTGAGAGGAAAGGGCAGGCATGGAGCGCGCTGCAAGCAGACCAACTGGCCAAGGATGGACCTGCATGGGGGTCTGGTGGTCCGGGGCCCGCCTGGCTCTAGGTACCGCCTTGGTATCCGAGGCAGCCAGCGGTTCCTGGTGGGCACCAGATGCCCCTTCCTTGAAGGGCAGTTGCCCTCATGTTTGCCAGGCTCCCATTCTCTCACCTCTGACTTGAAAGAATCAGCAAGGGCACAATCACAGTGACAGAAATGAGCAAGCTGGACCCACGGGAGGCAGCCTCTGGGCTCTCTTCGTGGTAAAACGCACAGAAGCAGACACGTGACACCTCTGAGACTCTGGCTCCTTTAATGAGACACAACCCCCCTTCAGCACCCCCCATCCCCCTTCAGCACCCCCCATCCCCTCTCAGCACTCCCCACCCCCCCACCCCCCCAGCACACACCCCATGCCCAGCAAGCTGCTCATACACACTCAGTCTCGGCCAGAGGGCTGGGAGCTGGTGGTGTTGCCCAGGGCCCCGCGCCAGGAGCTGGTGGCACAGGAGCCCCCTCCACGGGCCGCTTTCCTGGCAGGATGGCCCTCGTGGACCAGCAGCCACTCCTTCACGCCCACGCCTCCGGAGTAGCTGCCCATGGCCCCGCTGCTGCAGACCACGCGATGGCACGGGATGAGGATGGGAATCTGCAAGAGAGCAAGGTGGCCACATCAGCCTGGCCCCACGCCTACCCCGGCGGTCCCCCCAGCCACGTGCAGGCGCCACGCCCACCCTGGCGGCCCCCCCAGCCACGTGCAGGCCCCACACTCACCCCAGTGGCCCCCCACCCCCAGCCACGTGCAGGCACCATGTCAGCCTGACCCCACGCCCACCCTGGTGGCCCCCCAGCCACATGCAGGCGCCATGTCAGCCTGGTCCCATGCCCACCCACACGCAGGCCCTGTCTCGGCACGAGTCACCCCTTGGCCTCTGAGTGTCCTGGGTGGGCTAGGGCAGGCCCAAGGTAAATGTGGGGCATCTTCTAGAGCAGGGGTCTCCAGCCCCCAGACCCACCCCAGTCTGTGGTCTGTGAGGAACCAGGCCCCACCACGGGGGGAGCGGCAGGTGAAACCAAAACCAACCCCCATCCTATCCCGGGTCTGTGGAAAAACTTGTTTTTTACGAAACTGATTCTTGGTGCCAAAAAGGCTGGGTTCTAGAGAATCCCTTCAGGCTAGGATTTGGAAGGAGAAAACAATTTCACTTGATAAGTGATTTAAAATATATACATACAGAATTTAAGAAGACATCCCCACGTTTCAGTGCCACGCAAAGTCCCCAAACATTCCCGAGAAGTAAGAGGAAACGTCGGGGAACGCTGTGCTCAGAGGCCGCTCTAGCTCCAAGGCCGGCTGTGGACGTGGCCCATGCAGTTAGCAACTGGTTTTGTAAAATAAAGGTTTATTGGAACACAGCTATGCCCACTTGGTACATACTATCTGTGGCTGCTTTCGCAAGACTGAAAACATTTACTGTCCTGCCCTTTACAGGAATTGCTTGCCAACCCTGCTTTACAGATACCAGTGGACTTGGGGGCGCTGAGGGATGCTGCTTCCCTCCTTAGCCTCTGATACAGAAGTTTGAGAAGCTCTGCTTCTCATCTGTTCCTATCTGAGAAGCGGTCACCAGACCCCCAATCCAAGGCTGGGACCGACCCTCTGCCCTGGGGACCTGCCCCCAACCCTTCCTCCCCTAGGGTCCTCCCCACCTCCCCCAAAAGCCCTAACCGGAAGGCAAAGCTGCCCCGTGCCTTTCACATCTGGAGACAAGCGGAGTAGTTAGATGCCTGCCTGAATCAGCAGGGCGGCTCCACAGAAAGCAAGGGCACTTCACAATGAAAGCAAACACAAGCACGGAGAACCGCCCGACAGTCAGGAAGGCTCTACTGCTAGGATCCTGGGGGCAACAGCCGCCCAGGTGCTGAGCGTCCTTGAGACGCACCAGGAAACACGGGCCCAGCACTACCTCCCAGAGAGGCTCAGCTGCAGCTCATGACACTGCCGCACCAGCCCCAGGGGAGGGGCAGGCCCAGTTCCCAGGAGGCTGGACAGGCAGGCGGGCTGGCACAGCGCTGACTGGCCCGGAGCTGGCCGCACACAGACCTGCGGTAGCGCAAGGCCCCACGGAATGGACTGGACCGGACAGCGGGGCCCACAGGTGCTGGACGCGGCTCTGGCAGGGGCTGTGGCCCCTCCTGCAGGCACACAGGCGAGTCCCACCTTGCCCCACGCTCCTCACGGTGACCCCACTGGAGGGACTCTGCCCTCCTGGTGGCCCCTGGCAGCCCCACCAGGTCCGTTCCTGAAGGTGAGGGTTGCTGTCTGCACGGGGCTCTGACTGCAGGTGGAGGGGGGCTCTTGGGCTGGTCTGGCCCCTCCCACCCTCAAGGGGAGGGTGACTCTCTGTGCAACCGTCCTCGGAGGAAGGCAGGAGCATGTCTGCCCAGCACCTGCAGAGTCCGGCAGAGGGACCGCCTGCCCCCCGGCATGGGGGTCCTGTCTGAAGTGGGGCCAGGGTGGGGAGCTGGGCGCTTCAGAGACCCCACGTGTGGGGGGCCTCCGCCCAAGGTAAGCAGGCGCCTCTGCTCCCCCGGGAGGTCATCTCTGCCCTCACCCGAGGCCTTCACTGCGGGTGGAGCAGGCTGCCACCCGCTGGCACCCGACACACACTCCCGCCAGGGGCGCCCCTCTGTGGGGTGGCCCCTGTCCCAGGAGGGTGGCTGGATTCCTGGCCCTGTCCTGTCCTGGACACGCTGCTCAGTAAGGACACGGCAGGGAGAACATGCCTGACATGCATGCTGTGACTCCACGCCCTCCGTGGAGCCCAGGCCAGACTCCCCAACCTGAGGGTGCAGCGAGCCTCTCGTCCGGGTCCGAAAGCTGCTTGGAGGCCCTCATTCTGCACGCCGCCCCGGGGGACCGCAGAGGCAGGGCCCGGAGGTGGCCGTCTGACCTCCCGTGCCTCACAGACCAGCCCTGACTCGGATTTTGGGGGGTCTGGGTTGCCATGGTGACGTGTGCTGTCTGCGGAGTTCTAGCCCTGCGAGGAGGGCTCGGGCTTCCTCCTCCGCACAGTCTGACCAAGCGAGAAGCGGCCACACTGGGGGCCTGCCCACAGCACACAACTGGGGGGGAACAGGAAACTTCAGGAACAGATACAGTAGTCACATTAATAATTGCTGGGAGGACACGATTAGATAATACACAATTCAAGTTTTTGACTGATAAGGAGGTAGACACTAATTCAATGTAGTTTTATAAATATTTCGGCCCCAGCTCAATTTTCCTCCCGAACAGCAGACTTCACACACAAGCTCTGCTTTTCTCCCCTCTTGCCCAACAAGCTACGGACTGTGAGTGTGTAACGCGGCCCTCTCTTTCTAAGCACCATGCAGATGACAGCCTGGTCGCCTGGAATAGCAGTTACAGAGACAGCTATGGTCAGTCTTCATCTTTGATGGGAACTGGTGACTGACCAAACACACACGAGTCTCACCTCCAGAAACGGGAACACTGCTTCTGCTCGTGCTAATTTCAGTGGCAGGTTCCAGACTGTTAAAATAATGAAACCTGCTAAAATTCATTGTGGCCCTAAGGACATTCCAAAGGATCCATACCCTCTATGCCCTCTCCTTTAAAGCCTGTGCTGCATGAAATGTAATCTTTATCAATAACCAAGTAGCTCATAATATCATAGCTGCATTGAAATCTTCATGCTGTGAAATCTAATTCATCCAATACATGAATCCATCACTTACACAGACCCTTTCTCAAATGCTATAAAACTTCCAAACCCATAGATTTGTCTCCAACAAAAATAACATGAAGGGGCCTTTCAATCAATAATGGAATCCCTCTGATTCTGGTGCTGGCTGAATATTTTCTCCAGCTTTGCCTTTGTTCTTGTGGGCAGCAGCCCACAAGGGAAAGAGCTTGTTTTCACTTGCGGCCTCATCAATACCTAAATCCTGGTGAACAAGTGACACTGAGAAGCTGTAATCAATAGCTCCCTGCGCGTTTTTTTCTTCTGGTCAAATGGTTCAGCCCCACTGACAGCCCTGACACTTAGAACATGAAGCTAAGTCTTTATCAACAGCCATCTGGGTGACTGGCAGGACAAGACTCGGGGGTCACTGAGGCTCGTGGCGATCTGCGAATAAACGAACTCCTCAGGAATGCACTTGTTTAGGAAAAGGTGGGGAAACTCTCTGCCAAGTATTGATTGCTTCTGAACTGCATTTAGCAAATTCTGAGGATGAACAGGAAGGGGCTTTATCAGGCAGGGTGTGAGCCCTTGTCAACCTGCCTCACCAGAAGACTGCCGCCCCAGGGCTGGGTCTGGGACAGGGCATTCTGGAGGGCTGCCAAGTCATTACACCTGGGCTATTAATCCATTCATGGAAAATTCTGGAAAAACCAAGGGCCTGGGGTGGGCTGAAACCCCCCCAGCAGCAGACACCACCCCTCAGTCTGCAGGTGAGCAGCCCACGCCTCGAGCACAGGCCATCACGGGGGCCGGCGCGTCCTTGTTTACTGCCGGACACCATGGAATGGGCGCACCATAAGCGCCAGGGTGTCCTGCAGCTTCTGCGTCCATCTGTCTGTCACGCTCCTCCTGAACACAGAGATGGCTTCATTGCGTATATCTCCAGGCCACACTCCCTGTGCCCACGTGTGGCTCTGTGGCTGGACTCTGCCGTCGGCATGAGAAGGGGGACGTGTCCACTGGGTCGGCCCCTTATCCCTTCACCTCCCTGGGTCCCCTTAGGACCCCTCAGCCTGCTCTATGGATGATCCAAAGACCTCTGAGCATGGCTGACTCTGCTGAGCTGGCCCAGCTGCAAGGCACGCAGGCTGTCTCCTTCCGGGAGCACCCCAGCTCTTCTGAGCCACCCCTGGAGGCATCTACTGGGTCCTCTGCAACTTTCTGGTCAGGCTGGGGTTCCTGTGTGAGGCCAGGCAGTGCCCTGCAACAGAGGGATGCCCAGGGCAAGGCCAGTGGCTCACAGCCACCGCACCACCCTTGTCATGGGACGGCACCACCATGAGGGGCCACGGTGCAGGCAGGATCCTCCCCGTGTCCTCAGGCCACCTGGGCACGCGCCCAGGGGGACGTCAGGACAGGGACTGCATGGACAGAAGCGTCTCAGGCCCCGTGAGAGCCTGCTTTACAGATGTCAGGGGCTGGGGCCACAGCTGAGCAGACAGTCACAGAGATCAACAGCAGGAGGAGGCAGTCCTGCTGCCTGCAGGACAGTGAAGGTTTCTGAATGCTGCCTTATGCGCTGTCGCCAGCAGCCACGGCCTGGCCACTTCAGAAAGTGGGGAACTGCGGGTGTCACGAGGGGCAGGTGTGGGCTGCTGTGCACGCCAGTGAGCGGGGCTGCACGTGCCGAGGGGGCAGGCAGTGCTGGGATGAAAGGCCAGCCTCAGGGAGGGGAAGGCCCTCAGGGAGAGGAGCAGAAGGACCAAGCATCCCCAGGGCATGAATGGAGTGCAGACAGACGGGAGAATTTCTACACAGCTCGGGGACCCTGGGATGCAGGGAGCAGGCACCTCCAGAGCTCACCCAGAGGCCCTGCGTGGACACACAGCACGGGGTGGGGTCACACTGTCTAACAGAGTGACCTGGGAGAAGGCGGGGGCCTCCAGAGGGGAGGAGCCACGTCAGCGTCACTGGGAAGCCTCAACAGTTACCCCTGGAAATTGATCCAGGGTCACCCACGTGTGCCACGCAAACGAGGCCTGCAGCCTGTGGAGATGGCGTGTGTGACTGACACACGGGGACGCTGCGATGGAAGCACAAGAGAGGCAAACACGACACCAACCCACTCCCCCAGCCCCTGCCGCGCGGGGCTCGCGGCCTGCGAGGTGGCCGTGCTGTCATCTGCCGCGCACTGCTCCTGACAGTCTGGGGTGTTTAACACGGACGCAGACTCTTCTCCAGGCAAACGGACACTACAACAGCTCACGCCACCCACAGGAGCCGCCCCTGCGCCCACAACGGTGCGGTTCTGTGTGGAAGGCCGAGTGGCCGCCCTCTCAAAACACCGGCCCTGTCCCGGGGCCACCAGCTGAGGGGAGGGGGCCGCGGGCCATGCTGGGCAAACCCCGCCTCTCCCCAGCGAGCATGGACGGAAACCGTATTGAAAACACACAGCAAAGCCACGGCAATGTTTTAAGAACTGGGTCGATTCATGGAGTAGCTCCCCACCCCGCGATGTGACCATCTGCTGGCTTTTCCTGATTGGATGGCACTCTCCCACCATGTTACAGAGTCCCTACAGCTTCAGGGAGTGACTGTCCCAGGGCGATGGCGCCCAGGTCTGCAGAGACCCTCCTAGGGCGACGGCGCCCGGGTCTGGAGAGGCTGTCCCTGAGTGACAGCACTGGGGTCTGGAGAGCGTGTCACGGGGCGACAGCGCCCAGGTCTGGTGGGCACTGCAGACTAACGACACCGGAGACGTTCCAGGGCCCCGTGCAATCGTGTGAGGGCTCCCAGAGGCCGAGCTGCTGTGTGGATGGGGTGCCCTTCCCACCCCCTGCAGGGTCCTCAGGCGAGTGTGGCCTTGGCCAGGCCCACACCACAGCCTTCTGAGACTGGACGACCCCCTTCCAGAGGCCCTGACGTGAACACCTCCTCTCCTCCCCAGCAGCCCAGGTTGCCTCTGACACTCGCCCCGACACCCCGCTGACCGCGGCCACACACTCACAGGGTTGCTCCTCATGGCTCCTCCCACGGCCCGCGCTGCTCTGGGGTTGCCCGCCAGGGCTGCTAATTGCTGGTAAGAAACCGTTTCTCCGAATTTCACAAGCTTCAGCAGCTTCCATAACACCTGTCTGGTGAATGACTCTGAAAGGGAGAAAGCAAATGACGTTATTGGGACAAACGGCTCCAACAGCTAAGATACAAATAGCTGCCAGCCCTGAAAGAGAAAACGCAACAGCGTACACAGAGGTGTGACTTAATTAAAACCCAGCTCCGCACGGGGTCCTGCCACCACGTCACTGACGAGGAGGACGCGCGGGAGGCGAGCCGAGGGCGGGCCAGCACCTCCACAGGCCTCGCCAGCGGGTAGCACAGACGGCTTGCCCTCCCACCTCCCCAGAGCTCCACGTGGGCCTGCGGTGCGCTCTCCTGGGGCCCGCGCGGGTGTGGGTCGGCACATGGCTCACTTCACACATAGAAGGCCCTGAGTGCGCACCAACTTTGGAAGCTCTGTACTGCTTGTTCAGTCTCGACTACAGCTGGGATGCAGAAGGAAAAGGAGGCCGTGGGCTGGACCACGGTCTGACGCTAGCTTAGCCTCCACACCCAAGAGCGAGCAGGCTGAGGATGCCAGACACCACGGCCCACGAGGCTGGCGGTGACCTTGGCTCCAGGCATCTGCAAGGAGCAGAGCTGCAAAGATAAAACAGCCTTACCCCCATTTTAATGAGCAGTCACGTCAAGCTGCTGCAGGGGTGAAGGGTGAAGAGGAGGACACAGGACAGCCCCTCCCTTTGCTGTGGCTCAGAGCGATCCCAGGTGGGCAGGGCACTGCAGAGGTGGGCACGCGCCGGGCCGTCTCATTCGAGGCCTCTCATCTTTCCCCAGAAGACGCGTGCCCGCGAGCATGGGACAGGGAGCTGCCCACCACCCCCCTCTCCAAGGCGAGGGCAGGAGCGCCCGACACAGCGACAAAGGGAAGGATTCCATGGGCAGATCCTGGGTCCAGAACAGCACTAATTACACTTCATGCCAAGCTGGCCAAGTGCGATTTGGTTCTTAAAGGAAACACACCCTTACACGCGTGTTAAATAATAAAAATCACTTCTTAACTGAAAGGAATGATAATCACTTCACTGGGAAAAAAATCTGTTTAGTCTTTATTATAACATTAAGCAAATTAAACATCAGCATAATCCAGGTGATACTAGAAAAGGGTCAGCGAAGAAATTGACTTTGTTGTTCATTAATTTACATGGATTAGTAGAGGGCAGAAAGATAGCGAATGTGCTCTAGTTTTTTATGATATAATTTCAAACTCTGCACCGTTTGTGGCAGGAGGGTGACTTTGGGGTTAATCAGACTGATTTGTCCTTTTAATTGCTTTCTATTCAAAGAAAATTCATTAGATAATGTTCTCTTCAAAATTCATGAATCAATTTAACTGAAGAAACCACATTAACAGCTTTGGGTTCATTAGCACACGCGGTTGTGTGACTAGCTGATTGCTGCGAGGGTTTCCTTAGGCAAACAGACTTTGTTTACTGTGATTTCTTTAGAAAGCGTTTTGAAATCAAACTGTTAATCATTATTATTGTCACCACTGTTGTGCCTAACTTAAAAATAAAAGGAAGGAAAAAGAATAGCAAGGCAGCTTGGTGGTAACTTGGAGAAAAGAGGTTTCAGGGACAGCTGTCTTGAAAAAGAAACAATAAAAGCAGCTCAAGTCAATACTGCAAGACGCCAATGCCAGGTTCCAGCCTTCCTCCGAGAGCAGAGCTGCCGGCTCTGTCTTCCCTGCTCTGGCCCGGGGAGAGGATGCTGCCCAGGCTGTCCTGAGAGCAGCCTGGGAGAGCAACCTGGGACCTGCTGACCCGGCAGGGACAGCGAGGGGTGCGTGCGAAGGGGACTGGAGACGGAGCGGCTCCGAGGAGCCATGTCCGCTCCTCTGCCCTCATGGAGTGCCAGCCCTGGGGCTGCTCTGACGGGTTACTGCCAAGTCACAGAGCGCCTCTCCTTCCAAGGGCAGAAGCACTGTATAATGAAACAATTACAAGCCCGAGTGTGGACCCAGAGTTTAACAAACATTTTCGGCTTCATCGTCAATTTTTCACAGGAAACCGCTTCTCATCTTGTACATGCCCGGCAATATATTAGAACAAATGGCTGAAAAAATGCAGTGTTTTGCAATCAAGCACATTATCTTTTTTTTTAAATCTGGAACTCAATCCACCCTGTAGGGAGCAAATGCATTAATTAGTCTTAAGCAGCTCTCAGAGTCAATGCCTTTGCCCTGGACCTGTGCAAAAATCAGACCTGAGCCCCACTTCTCCAAAAGAGAGGGGCAACACTGGGGGGAGGCAACACTGTGAGCTGTTGAATATCATTCTGAAATGTAGTAAAAAAAAAATCTGCTCAAAAAAATGAACATAATGTGGAAAACACACTCTCTTGAAGGTGTTCAGTCCAGTTGCTCAGTCGTGTCTGACTCTTTGCGACCCCATGAACCGCACTACACTAGGCCTCCCTGTCATCACCAACTCCCGGAGTTTACCCAAACTCATGTCCATTGAGTCGGTGATGTCAACCATCTCATTCTCTGTCGTTCCCTTCTCCTCCTGCCCTCAATCTTTCCCAACCTCAGGGTCTTTCAAATGAGTCAGTTCTTCGCATCAGGTGGCCAAAGTATTGGAGTTTCAGCTTCAACATGAGTCCTTCCAATGAACACCCAGGACTGATCTCCTTTAGGATGGACTGGTTGGATCTCCTTGCAATTCAAGGGACTCAAGAGTCTTGGTGAGGTGACCACATAAATCTTTAGCAGTGGGACCATCATTTCAGGTGGCCCTAAGGACTGATGGTCAAGCTGAAGCTCCAACACTTTGGCCACCTGATGTGAAGAGCTGACTCACTGGAAAAGACCCTGATGCTGGGAAAGATTGAAGGTGGGAGAAGAACGGGATGACAGAGGATGAGAGGGTTGGATGGCATCACTGATGCAATGGACATGAACTTCGGCAAACTCTGGGAGACGGGGAGGGACAGGGAAGCCTGGCGTGCCATAGTCCATGGGGTCACAAAGAGTTGGACACGACCTGGCGACTGACCAACAGCAGCAGCAAGGGGCAACCACCGAACCACTGCCTCTCTCTCCTGTGAAGGTCCCCACGCAGGGCAGGCCGCGGCCCCCAGGGCCACACTCCAGGCGCTCCTCTCCCTCGCCGTCCCCAGCCTGCTCTGGGACTCTGGGCAGGGGGGTCAGGACTGCCCCTTGGCTCCGCCTTGTCCTAGGGGCCTGGGCACTCCCCGTTCAGCCTGGGTGGCTGCTCGGGCCCGCCGCCGCCGCTGCCGTAACCCTGGTGACGGCTGTTCGCAGAGCCCCCTTCCTGGGCTGCTGGATGGGGCACCGTGGGCTGGGCTGCTGGCGACGCTGCCTGCCTGTGGGGCGCCCTGCACAGCACCGAGCCTGGTGCCCACACCGGGCCACGGCCACCTGACAGGGCTCCGGCTTTCCGCGGGCTCTCCAGACCCAGCCTTCTCTGGGCTCTGGCACAGGGGAGCCCGCAGCACCCTGGAGTGAGCACCAGGTTCTCATCAGGCGGATCCAGCAGAGCTCTCACACCACGTGCTCTTCAAGAGCAAATCGGCTAATGTGACCTGACGCTGCGCAGCATCAAAGCAGCCAGACGACCTTCCCAGGAAGGAGCCCGGGAGGGAGGCCACGAGAGCGACGGGATGGGTGAGCACACGCTACTGAGTGCCTCCATGAAGCCTGGGCACAGAGCGCAGCGCCGTGGGGAAGAAAGGCTTGGGGAGAGGAACTGGCAGACACACTGCGATGAGGCGCCTGTTTACCATGTTTACTTCAGAAATCCCCAGCCAGGACTGACTGTGGGCTTCCCAGGTGGCACTAATGGTAAAGAACCTGCCTGCCAATGCAGGAGACTTCAGAGACGCAAGTTCGATCCCTGGATGGGGAAGATCCCCTGGAGAAGTAAACGGCAATCCACTCTCGTATTCTTGCCTGGTGCATCCCATGGACAGAGGAGCCTGGGGGGCTGCAGTCCGGGGGTGGGGAGGGGTCACCCAGTCAGACAGGACGGAAGGGACTTTGCATGCACACAGGACGGACTGCGGCCTGGACCCTGGAGGTGGTGTCAGTTCAGATGGAGCCCAGGAGCCCTCTCTGCCTTGAGGAGGGGGGAGCCCCCCCAGGGCTACTGTCTTGGACTCTCTGGCCCCAGGCAATCCTGCAGTGTGTGCAGCGGGTGGCAATGGTGGGGGCCGGCAGGTGCTGAGAGCTCTGAGGAGAAATGTCCTTTCTGAGGAGAAGGGCTCTGGGCCCAAAGGCGGCCGGGCCCCCTGCGTTCCCCATCTCTCTGCTCCTGCTGCCCGGCCCCAGAGGCCCGTGCAGTTGCAGGAGTGTGGGGGAGAGGGCTAGCGAGGCTGTGGAGGAAGAGGGGACTGGGAAACCACACCAGACCAGGAGGTGGGCGGGTGGATCCGACGTGAAACGCAAGACTGAGAACGGAGGGAAGGCTGAGCCCCTGCTATGGTCCCGGGGGGCAGCCCTGAGGAGGCCGTGGAGGCTGCAGGGCGCAGACACTGAGAACGCAGCCGCAGAAGCCTGGCCAGGACTCAGGGGCTGCATCCAGCCAGGTCAAGGGTCTCGCCAACATGAATATCAGCGTTACCCACAGGACTCACATGAGACTCGGGATCTCAGAACATCTATTCAAAATGAGCAGGTTATAAGGTCCAGAACACTCAGCACATGCAGAGTCAGGAAATCCTCAGCCTTCCTGGGAAAAGAAAGTCATCAACTGTAATGGCCGAGAAGACATGGAAGGTAAGACTCTCCTGACAACCCCTGCCCCGCCAGGCTTTCTGAGGCGCAATCAACAAAACTGTGAGACGCCCAAACTGCACAATGCGGTGACCTGATAGACGTCAACTGAGGACAGCTTCACAGGATCTGCGATAAGAGTGCTGTGAGAAGGGAAGATACCCTTGGAACAAGTGGAAACATAAAGAGTTTCCAAAAAAATGAAAATGACGAAGAAAAATCAGAGACTGTAGTGCTGAAACATACAATATCCAAAAAGGAAGAACTGCACAGCATGGGCTTCTAGGCAGACTGGAGGTGCCCGACGCAGAGCCGACCGGCCTGAAGACAAGTCAGCAGAAATGGTCAACCCGAGAGGCGGGAAAGAACGCCAAAAGCAAACAACAACATCCAAGACAGCCTCGGGGACGTGCTGGAAAAGCCAGAAGGCCTAACACGTGTGTTACTGGAGTTCCAGGAGAGAAAGCAAAGTGTCGTGTAGAAGAGAAAATTCAAAGAAATAATAGCTAAAAATTGCCCAGATTTAGCAAAAGATATACAACCACAGATTTAAGAAGCTCAGCCATGTGCAAAGGGACAATCCCAAAGAAATCCACTCCCAAACCCATCAAGAAGCTGCTGAAATCTAAGGATGAAGACAGAAATCTGGAAAACAAGGAAAAATGGCGTATTATTTGTGGGAAAACTATGTTTGAATGACTGTACAATTTTTACAGAAACTGCAGAGGACAGAAGGAAGCAAAATGGCAGTTTTAAAAGTGCTGAGAGAAAAGAACCATCAACTCAGAATTCTATATCCCGTTTTGAAAAAAAATCCTTCAAGGGTGAAGTTAAAATAAAGACATTTTTAGATCAAAAAAAACCTAGCAATAATGCATTGCCAATAGACCTAAAAAGCTAAAGGGAGCTCTTCAAGGAAGAAGCAAAATAATACCACAGGGAAGTATGGGACATTAGGGATAAAAGCAGAACAAAAGAAACGGTAACTATTTGGCTAAATACCACAGACTATTCTTCTGTTGAGTTCCTCAAAATATGTTTAATGACTGAAAGTAAAACCATGACCTCAACAGATAAGATTTTCAGTGGATGCACGTGTAAACCATCAGCAGAAGTTGAAAGAGCTCCGTGGTGTTAAGGCTTCTATATTCCACGTTAAGGTGGCGAAACGTTGACTCCAGTTAGACTGTGACAGTGATGTATGTGAGCATTATAATCCCTGAAGCAGCCACCAGAGAAACTGTAAGAGATGATATGGTGAAAAACAGACGACAACGTGAAAAGTGCTCAGCGATTCCAAAGGAAGGGAAGAAGGGGGAACGGAAGACGAAAAGCAGAGGGAAAAGACGGAGATCAGATAATATTATGTGACAATAAAGTAATGAAGTGGAAAAAGTAAGATAGCAATAAAGTGAAATAAATGGCTGACACACCAACCCTAAGCGTTTACGCACCTTAACAACAGGGTTCAAATACATGAAGCAAAAGCTGACAAAAGTGAAATGATTATTAGTCAAATCCACAATTATACCTGAAGACTTCACTACTCCTCTCTTGTAACTGACAGAAATATTTGACAGGAAATCAAGGCTGCGGAAAGGAAAAAGCACCACCAGCCAATGCGTCTCAGCTCACAGGACGCGCAGACGGGACGCGCAGTGCCAGCAGAGTCTGCACCCTTGAGATGCACATGGGCACCGAGTGAGGCATGGCACGTTCCGGGCTATAAGGCAAACACCGACAAGCTGAAAACAGCTGAGATTAGATAGATGATCTTCTCTGATCACAATGGAAAAAGGGGAAAGGAAAATCTCCAAATATCTGAAGAGTAAATACGCTATTTCTAAACAATCTATGAGCCACAGAAGAAGTCTTAAGGAAAAGAAAACAAAACTGAGCCGAATGAAACTGAAAATGCGCCTATCACAGACTACGGGACTCAGCTAAAGCACTATTTAGAGGGATATTCATAGCATTAAATGCACATTTTAGAAAAAAGGTCTCGAATTAATGATAGTATAAAATATAACCATAATGCGCTGAGTTGATCAGTCGTGTCCAACTCTGCGACCCCATGGTCCAACCAGGCTCCTCTGTCCGTGGGACTCTCCAGGCAAGAACACTGGAGTGGGCTGCCATGCCCTCCTCCAGGGGATCTTCCCAACTCAAGGACTGAACCTGGGTCTTCTGCATTGCAGGTGGATTCTTTACCATCTGAGCCACCAGGGAAGCCCATAACAATACTAAGCTTCCAATTTAAGAAACCAGAAAAAGAAAATAGAAATAAACCAAAGAAGAAGGAAAGGAACAATAAAGGCAACGCCAGAAACCAGTGAATCGGAAAACAAAAACGGATCGAGTAGAATGCATGAAGCCCAGACCGGGCTCTTTGAAAAGATGAGCTGGTAAATCTTTAGCAGGACTTAGTAAAACCCCTATCACCATGAGAAATTAAAGAGGGGATGTTACTACTGACCTCATAGACATTGAATTGATAAAAATAATTCCTACAAAAAAATCTGTGTGCAGTACTCAATATCACAGATGCACAGATCAACTTATCAAAACTGGCAAACGACCAAAACCCAACAAAGATGGAGCAGGTGACTGCAGGTCCTGTAACTATCAAAGAGCTTGAACTCACAGTTTAAAATCTTCTGAAATCACAGGGCCAGATAATTTCACCAGAAAATTCTATCAAACATTTAAAAGAAAAGATCAATTCAGCATAACCTTTTCAGACTAATAGAGAAGGGAACAATTCCTAAGGCATTTTATGAGGCTGTAATTATCCAAATACCAAAATCAAAAAAGTAAGCAGAAAGGCACAGATCAAGATCTCTCATGGACAAATATGCAAAAATTCCCAACAAGGTACTTCCAAATCAAATTGAGAAATATATCAAAAATAAGACATTAAAATTCAGTGGAGTTTGTCCTAGGAATGGAAGGCTGATTCAATATTTGAAAAATTAATCTCTTATAAAGCTACATTAATCAAGATAGGATATACTGGTGAGAAAATACACAGATCAATGGAAGAGAATTAGAAGAATAAAGGCAAGTCCATGGAAAAAGGATAATTTTTCCAAAAAATGGTGCTTGAACAACTGGGCAGCTACATGCAAAATATGAATCTAGACAGACCATGTACCTTCTACAGAAACTGACTCAAAGTGGGTCACAGGCCTAAATCTAAGAGGCAAAACTAAGAAAACCTCCACGAAAGGGAAAAAAGTGGGTAAGTTGAACTTTATCATAATTAGTTTTTGCTCTGTGAAAGATGCTGTTAAGATACCTTACAGAAAAGTTACAAGCTGAAAGAAAAATCTGCAAGATATCTATTTGATAAAGGACTTGTATACAAAATACACAAAGAATTATTAGAAACTCAACAAGAAAATGACCCAATTATAAAGTGGATAAGAGTTTAACTTGGGCTTTACACGAGCGGCGCCAGGGAGTGAGTCTTCTGTCTTGGGAAGACCCCCTGGAGGAGGGCATGGCAACCCACTCCAGGATTCTCACCTGGAGAACCCCATGGACAGAGAAGCCTGGTAGGCTATGTAGTTCATGAGGTTGCAAAGAGTCAGACAAGACTGAGCAATTAAGTACAAGAGTTTAACAGACACCTCCTCACCAAAAAAGATATACAGGTGACAAATAACCATCTGAAAAGATGATGAACATCATTTGTCATTAGGGAGTTACAGGTTAACATGAGATACGATTAGATACTATTAGAATGGCTAAAAACCAACCGATAAAAAAAAAAACCCTCAGCAGTACTGACTGCTGGTGAGGATGAGGGATACTCAGTCACTGCTGATGAAAATGCAAAGCAGAACAACTGCTCTGGAAGAAAGTTTGCTGATTTCTCACTTACGAAGCTGAACAGAAGCTTACCACACCAACGAGTGACTGCACTCCTAGGTGTTTATACTCAACAGATTGGAACACTTACGTCCACACAAAAACCTGCACGTGGATGTTTACAGCAGCTTTATCACCTGCTGCCGAAAGCTGGAAGCAACCAAGGTGCCCTTTTATAAATAAACAAACTATGGAACATCCATACAGTGGAGTATTATGCAGTCATGTAAATACTGCCCTATCAAGTCACAGAAAGACGTGGAAGGATAGTAAAGGCACACTGCTAAGTGGGGAAAATTTTTTGAAAAGGCTGCGACGTGCTGTATGACTCCAACTAGGTGACACTGTGGACATTCTGTAAGAGGAATAATCGTGCAGACATGCATGAAATGTATACAAATTAACAGCGACAAGATATTTAAGAGAATGGAGGCCCCCAGGAAAGAATGCAAGTGTTCAGGAGACTCTAACCATCCTGCAAATGTATGCCAACCCCACTGGAGTGTGTGGGAGGAGGAGCAGTGACCTAAGCAACTCTGGAAACAAGCGGAGTCTGTAAGACTGAGGCGAAAGGAGCCGCACTGCCCACTGTGCTCTGGGTGACAAGGCTGCTTCCCATGGAGCACAGGATAAAAACCCCAATACTGTGATGCAGTATGCTGGGCTCAAATAACTAAGTAAATGGGTGGCAGAAGACGGGAGCCAGTTTCTTTCTGATGGAGGAGGAGCGTACAGATAAGCAAGGGGAGGAGGCTAGAATGATCCATGTAATAATGGAGATTTCAGTATGAGCTAATGTTTAGAAGATGTGGGTGGGTTTGATCCCTGGGTTGGGAAGATCCCCTGGAGAAGGGAAAGGCTACCCACTCCAGTATTCTGGCCTGGAGAATTCCATGGACTACAGTCCATGGTGTTGCGAAGAGTCGGACACGACTGAGTGACTTTCACTCTACCTTAACATTGGTAGAGGTCAATGCCAACCTCCACAGTGTTCAAGCATGATGACAGTGTGGACCCTCGACCTGATTCCATGAAACGGCACTCTGCCTCTGCAGTTTCCTATAACTCCGTAACTCCAGTCTACGAGGAGAAAAGCATCATATAGATTCTAATATAATGACACTCTGCAAAATTCCTGTCAGGTACTCTAGAAAACTACAAAGTCATCTTAGACAAGGAGAATCTTGAGAAAATGTCAAAGCCAAGAGAAATCTACGGAGAAATCATGACCAACTCTAATACGGCATCCTAAATTGGCTCCCGAAATGGAAGGACATTAGGTTAAACCTAAGGAAATCTGAATAAAATATGAACTTTAGTTAAGTAAGATATCGGCACTGGTTCATTGCATTAACAAGTGTATCAGTAATACAAGAGGTCAGTTACAGGGCAAAATGGATGTGGGTACAGGTGGGCTCTCTGTACTAACTCAATCATTATTATTGGGTTTTTTTTTTTTGGTAAATGTAAAACTGTTCTAAAAAATAAAGTCTACTTAAAATGAACTAATATGAGCCACCATATTAACAGCCCAATGAAGAAAAAGACATAATAATATTAATCATGGTAGGAAAAAAATTTAAGAAGTTTCAACATCCATTCATGATGAAAGCTCTCAGCCATCCTGGAATAACCCAATAAAGGTAATGACAAAAAACCTACAGTTAATACAATACTCAACTGTGAAAAGATGAATGCTTTTCCCCTCAAGACTGAGAAAGAAGCAAGGATGTCCACTCCTATTCAATATCACAGTGGAAATTTTAGCTGTTACAATAAGACAAGAAAATAAATATATTTTGGAAGGAAATAAAACTGTCCCCATTTACAGGCAATGTGATTTGTTTATTGGAAGACACCTAAGAATCTATCAAAACAAACAAACATTCCAACAACAAAACCAGCTTTGAACTAACAGGTGAATATAGCAGAGTCACCAGGTACAAGGTCAACACACAAAAGCCAATCACAGCTCTGTTACTGGTAATAGCTCCAACCAAACTGAAATACTTAGATTTAAATCTAACTGTATACAGGATCTTTATGCTGAAAACTACAAAATGCTGACGTATTGACAGTATTATAAAAGAAAACTTAAAATAATTTGAGAGACATACCATGTTCATGGATAGGAAGGCTCAGTATTACAAAGATTTCAATTCTCCAAAAACTGATCCACCGATTTATTTCCATTCCAGTCAGAATCCCAGGGGTATTTTTTGAAGATATAGACAAGATGATTCTAAAACTTACGTGGAAAGGCAAAGGAACTTGAACAGTCAAAACATTTTGATAAAGGCAAAAGGAAAAAAAAAAAAGGCTGAGAAATCACCCCAGCAGGTTTTAAGACATACTATTATGCTGTTATAGATCAAATAATGTGAAATTTATAAAGGGATAAACAGAGAGACTTTCAAAGGAGACTAACATACAATGTCCAAATGGTTTATGACAAAGCTGCAAAAAACATTTCAACGTAAAAAGGATATTACTTTCAAAAAGTGGTGATGGAAAACTTGGTATCTAGATGCAAAACACTCAACTCTGACCTAAATCTCATACCTTTAAAAAATTAATTTAAAATAAATCATTTAAATAAAACTTTCAACTAAAAAAGAAAATTTTAGAGGAGAAAACCTTTGTGACCCAAAGTTAGGCAAACAGTTCTCAGATGTCATCAAAAACACAATCCATAAATTAAAAAGTAAACTGGACTTCATCAAAATGAAAACAAAACAAAACTGGTCTGTAAAAGTTAGTGTTAAGAAACACAAGACAGGTTGGAGCCTGGGAGAAAACATTTGGAAATATATCCAATAAAGGACTTATATTCAGAATATATACAAAAACATTTAAATTCAACAGTAAGAAAACAAACAACCTCATTTAAAAAGATGGGCAAAAGACTTGAATTGACAGTTCATCAAAGGAGGATGGTTTGGTAAATAAGCACATGAAAAGATGTTCAACATAATTGTTAGAGAAATGCAAATTAAAACCATGATGAGACAGCATTCCACACCTATTAGAATGGCTATAACAAACACATGAAGATAACACCTATGCTGTGGAATACAACAATTAAGAGGAATAAACTACAGATACATAAAACAATTTGGATGAATCTCAGAGGTATTAAACTATTCACAGAAACCAGGCTCAAAAGATGATAAATACCGTCTGAGCCCATTTCCATGACATTCTCAGTGCCGCAAGCCTGGTGACAGCACAGAGCGGAGCCCGCCGAGCGTCGGGGAGGCACCTGTGATGCAAATGGGCAGCAGTGGGGCGTTTAAGGTGATGGAACTCGCGTGTCCTGCTCATGACGGCAATTAAAGAAATCTACACATGTATTAAAATCCACAGCACTGTAAACCACAAAATTCAGTTTTACCACATTTCTGAAAAGACAAGATAGAAGGAAACACATTTTCTAGACACCTTTTCTTTAACCAAAGAAGAGTTTCTTCCTAAAGGTCAAGATATCTACTTCACTGGAGTCTAGGTCACACTCTCTGCCTAGTCTTTCTCCTCTACAAGTTTGCCCTCAACATTAATAATACAGTCATCATGGTGGGCCCTCCACTCAACACAGCTCAGAGCAAGGGCCTGCCTGAGGGGTCTGCACCTTAACAGAGAGCTCTGGGGCTGACCCAGAGGAGGCATCCAGTGAGCATCTATGGGATGAATGGAGGAGTGGGCCTGGTCTTCCCTGAGTCCGCCTGAGGGCGGCTAGTGCTGGGGGGAAGCAAGCAGCACCGTTTACCCTGAGAGCAACCTCAAGTTGCCAAGCCCGACTTGGGTGACAGAGCAGCTGGCAGAGGCAGGCACGGCCCCCGGCTGAGAGCAAGCGGCTGGACTCAGGCACGGCTGGGGATGCGGCCCCGTCAGGGAGCACGGTCTCGATGCAAGCACCGAGAACAGCTGGGCAGAGGGGCACTGAGGCCCCACCAGCTCTCAGACACGCTCAGGATAGACAGCTGCTGCTAGAGTAGCCTTCGCCCCAGCCTTCCCACAGGGAAGCGGTCAGCGTCCAGCACAGCGAGGGCACGAGGGGGCCTGGTGCCACACCCTGCAGGCAGAGCACCAGCAGCCCAGCAGAGGGCCTCTGGAGGGGCCAGAGCAGGTCACCCTGCTCCTAATGGGCTTGGCCAGGGCCGCACACGCCGAGGGGCCTCTGTATCTACAAACATGAAGGAGTCCCCTGATGCTGGCCCTCCAGAGTGCCAGCCTCACTTCTATCAGCCACAGCTGCTTCTGACATCAGAACTGGATGACTTGTAAACACTCTCTTCTTTCCATGTGCTATAATACATGTCTATTTCATTTCAAATGAAATGGAACACTGCTTAAGGGAAATTTCAGTTATTTCCAGGAGTCATGTATGGATTGAGAGTTGGACTATAAAGAAAGCTGAGCACCGAAGAATTGATGCTTTTGAACTGTGGTGTTGGAGAAGACTCTTGAGAGTCCCCTGGACTGCAAGGGGATACAACCAGTCCATCCTAAAGGAAATCAGTCCTGAATATTCATTAGAAGGACTGATGCCAAAGCTGAAACTCCAATCCTTTGGCCACCTGATGCGAAGAGCTGACTCATTTGAAAGACCCTGATGCTGGGAAAGATTGAGGACAGGAGAAGGGGACGACAGAGGATGAGATGTCTGGATGGTATCACCGACTCGATGGACATGGGTTTGGGTAGACTCTGGCAGTTGGTGATGGACAGGGAGGCCTGGCGTGCTGCGGTTCATGGGGTCGCAAAGAGTCAGACACGACTGAACGACTGAACTGAACTGATTCCGCTATGTTAGCTACGACCTCCACAACCCTATCAGAAGCAGAGAAAAAGCACAGAATAAAAAAGCTGACAGGTCACCTCAAAGGTTCAGGCATCAACATGGTATTTTCATCTCAGCACACGCCTAACCAAGTCAGACCACATGAACTAAATACACCTACTTGAGAGGGTCAGCCTGGTGCACGGGGGTAGGGGGTATGTGTGTCCTGATGGGAGATGGCACACACCGTGAGGCCTGTGACAGTCTGCTGTGGAACTGGGAGTGGCGTCTGGAGTGACACAGTGCCAGGGACAAAGACACACCTCTGCCAGCCAGTATCTCTGGGCTGGGCTGGTCAGGACGGTGAGACACTCCACCTGGAAAACCCAAGGGATGTTCCCGGCTTGTGAAGAGGGCTGCCTCGTGGCGGCCGTGGGGGACAGCCCCAAGCCAGCCTTTCTCTCTAACATACGACAAAAACAGCCTGCAGAAAACTGTGGCATTGGATGGTGGGCAGCAACCAGGGAGATGGGAGGGAAATGCTGGGGCACAACTGCTGAGGGCCTGGTCTTGAAGAGTGGGTATGTTTCCTGGAAGGAGTGGGGCTGCCTCAGTAGAAGGGACCCCCAGTGGGGACTGGGGCAGGCAGCTGATGAGGGGGGCTGCCTCAGTAGAAGGGACCCCCAGTGGGGACTGGGGCAGGCAGCTGATGAGGGGGGCTGCCTCAGTAGAAGGGACCCCCAGTGGGGACTGGGGCAGGCAGCTGATGAGGGGGGCTGCCTCAGTAGAAGGGACCCCCAGTGGGGACTGGGGCAGGCAGCTGATGAGGGGGGCTGCCTCAACAGAAGGGACCCCCAGTGGGGACTGGGGCAGGCAGCTGATGAGGGGGGCTGCCTCAATAGAAGGGACCCCCAGTGGGGACTGGGGCAGGCAGCTGATGAGGGGGGCTGCCTCAATAGAAGGGACCCCCAGTGGGAACTGGGGCAGGCAGCTGATGAGGGGGGCTGCCTCAATAGAAGGGACCCCCAGTGGGAACTGAGGCAGGCAGCTGATATGGTCTCCTTGCCCTTCACTTACCCCTCCTGCAAGCACCCGACCTGGGGCTCCCTTTTCCAGGTGAGGGAATATGGCACCGGCCTCTGGGTTCCCAGTGGGGATTCTGGGGTCCCAAGCACTGCTGAGAGCCCAGATTACAGGCGTGGAGGGAGATTCTGTCCTGTGGGTGAGCCTGGAGTAACTGTCCAGCTAAGGGCGGGCCTACTGAAACCATGCACAAAGGCAGTCAGAGCCTGTGGTCCGCTGGTACTCAAGGGAAGAGGAGCCTGGCTCACCTGGAGAGAGCATGGCACCTCTGCCGCACCAGGAACACAGAAAAAAATGAAAAAAAAAAAATCAGGAACACACAGCACAAATCTTACGACTCCTCAGAGAGACAACGGGGGAGCCCCAGGTGGCACGAGTGGTAAGGAGCCTCCTGCCAATGCAGGAGACGCAGAGACACGGGCTCAGCCTCTGGGCCGGAAGGTCCCCTGGAGGACGGCACGCAACCCACACCTACCTGGAGAATCCCACGGACAGAGGAGCCTGGCGGGCTACAGTCCACGGGGTCGCCAAGAGTCGGACACGCCTGAAGAGCACGAGCACGCGTGCAGAGAGACAGTGGGCAACTTTCAGGAACAATAAGCGTTTTTTACTTTTAGAACAGTGGTCCTCACAGTCCAGTCTGGGGAGCTTTGGGGTCCCAGAGACCCAGTTAGGGGGACTGTGAGGTGAACACTATTATCAGAGTAACACTGAGGTGCTATTTGCCTTTTAAATTTTCATTCTCCCTCAAGTACACAGAAGAGCTTCCCATAAGCCACCTGATGTGTGATAAACAGATTAAGTGCAGGAGCAGCTCTGAGAGTCTGCCTGCCTTCCACTAAGGCAAGAATTAGAGAGGCTGGCAAAAGTGCAGAGCAGCGCCGCTTTTCTGTGTTTTTGATCTTGGAAAATAGTTATTTTCACATGAACATATTAGCTTTGATAATACGCAGTGAATTTATTATTACTCTAGAATAAATTAATACACTAAAAAACTCTCAGGTTTAATTTTCAACATGGTCAATGTACATAAATGCTGGTAATCTAAAGCTCTCTGAGGTCCTCAGGAGTTCCAAGGAGGACACAGGGGTCCAGAGGACAGACGACCTCCATGAAGGGTTAGGGGGCCCCTCCCTGTCCATGCCTGGCCAGAGGAGCAGGGCCCGGCTGGCCCGGAGCGTACCAGAACACAGTCTTCCAGCTCATCTCGCTGGCAGATTGGACTGTATCAGCCCTCGGAAACGAGCCTCGGCCTCACCTGCTGCGGGGAGACAAGGCTCTCACCTGGCGAGGCTGGTGCAGGTGAGGTAGGCTCAACAGCCTCTCGGCTGCACCTGGGCATATTGTATTTGTATTCACCTTCCCAATAATTAGAGCTCCCGAAACTTATTTAACAAAAGAATTATGCCTAAGACTTAAAGCTCAAACTTAAGGAAGCCTACAGAGAAATGATTAAACTGTGAATGTCCTGGTATGAATGTGAATAATTATACATTAACACCCTTTACCATTCAAATAATTGTCATTCAGCTCAAACCTGGATAACTGACTTTTGAACAGGTGTTAGCAGTTTCTGAACACTATAGGAAATACAGAGAAAGGCTGTTAAAAAAAAAAAAAAAAGGAAGAAGGGGGAGGGAGGGAAGGGGCTGACGTGTTCCTGAGGGTCCCTGTGAAAAGGGTGTGGGCATCAAGCCTGAGCCTCTGGTCCTGCTTCCCTTCGACCCCCAGCCCCAAGCGCCTCCTCTCCCAGCGTGCTGCCTCTCCCCAAGCCCCATCTCAGGGCCTTTCTTTCCCCTGTTCCCTCAGAAATACTCCACTTTCTCAGCTGGTCGCCTGAACCAGCCTGGCCCACGGGAGCCAGGGCTGCCCGCGGCCACAATCTCGTCATCCAAACAACAGAGAGGTGGGTGATCAGATTTAAGATGACACGGCGCTTTCCAATGCGGGTGTCCCTCTGTGTGCCCACAGTGGCAATGAGAGGCCTCCCTCGAACCTCGCCTTCTTTTCGTGGTTTCGGTCCAGCGGCATTAAAGGGACCAGCTGCTAGTGACTTTCAGATCCCCGCCATTTCAGGCTACACGCCCCACCGGCCTATAAAACCACGTCAGCATAGGTACACTATCCCACCCCTCTCCAACCCAGCTCCACAACACCCGTGTGTTCCTCCAGAAGCTTTCCAAGTCGCCTGCTAGCCCTCTGTAGCATCCAGCTGCATCAACAGATACCTCGCTGCTCCTGCAAGTCTAAAAGGGAGCACGGCCCCACCATCCTGGGCCCAGCATGAGAGGGTCCAGTTGGTGTCACGTGACTGGGAACATGGGCAAATCTAAAGCAGGGGTGTGGGGCGGTGAGTCTGAAAGATCCCCACCCATGTGGCTTCTTGAGCTTGTCTAAAACAGCCCTGAGGTCTGTTAAATAATTTTAGCTAACTTTTGATGACCAACCCAACAGAAAGAAGCTAAGCCCTTAATTTCTTAATGAATTATTCTTTACCGTGGGACAGGGATTACGCCATGGAGAAGGCATATCATTACTGACAGAGCTGTCAGAAGGACAGGCAAAAGGAAAACTGGCAAGCTTTAATTTCTCTGCAGAGAAATGAGGGGCTCTTTGGGGATTAATCTCAGTATCAACATTGAGCCTTTGCCGCAGGGCAGCTGAAGAATTCAAAAGAAGTTGTGACTGAATTCTGAGTGATGGAATCCAGCTCCAATTGTGCAGCTGACTTTGGTTTCTCACCTATTCAAATGAGGACGAGGCTGCGCAGGTGTGGGTGAAGGGGGTACTGCGTGCCCTCGACAGGTGGGTGGCAGGGAAGGTGGGAGGAGGGCCTCCCAGGGCACCCCTCCGTGAACATGCAGGGAGTTCCCCTGGGGGGCAGGGAGGCGGCCCAGCCAGGGGGTCCTGGTCCCTTCCTCTCCTTTCAGGGACCGGGGCTGAGAGCCGAGACGGGCTGCTGTGGGCAGGCGGCAACCCCGTAAGGTCATGCTACGGTCCTCCAGCAGTTTATATTTCCCTGAAAGGGCAGTCCTTGCCCCTTTACAAAGGCCTGAGGACATGGTCCCCCTGTTCTGAGCAGGTGAGAGACCAAAGCAGGATAAGCCCCCTACTGTCTCCCAACCATGGGCTTCTCTGCAAAGTCCGAGGCCTCGGGTCCTCCCCACGAGACCTCGCCAAAGGGCTGCCTGAGTGCTGTGATGACACCAGGTGGCTTCTCTCAAAAGAAGTGACCCAAGGGCCCTTCCCTGCCTCGGGAGCCACGCCATCACTCCTGCCGCATCCTGCGGGCCCTTCGGGGCCAGCCTGACTCAGCTGGGGCAGCAACAAGAGCATGGACACCAGAGGCGAGGGCCACCAAGGACACGCTTCAGAGCCACCCCATGTCTGTTCCAGACAGGACCACGGGCTTTCAGAATTCAGCAGGGAGCCCTGGGCAGACCGAAAGCCAGGACTGCATTATGATTCTTAACTGACTACGGCAACAAGGTGGTATATCACAGCAATTCTAAAGTCAGCCCCGGCCTCCCAGATTCTCAAAGTGAACATCAGTTATCTCAGGCTGGGAAACTGGACTCTAAACACAGAAACAAAATTTACAGTCATAGAAAGCGCCTCACTAATACTCTCCCAAGTCCCACGATCCCCTTAAACATGACGTTCAGTTCAGTTCACTCACTCGGTCGTGTCCGACCCTTTGCGACCCCATGAATCGCAGCACGCCAGGCCTCCCAGTCCATTACCAACTCCCAGAGTTCACTCAAACTCACGTCCATTGAGTTGGTGATGCCATCCAGCCATCTCATCCTCTGTTGTCCCCTTCTCCTCCTGCCCCCAATCCCTCCCAGCATCAGAGTCTTTTCCAATGAGTCAACTCTTTGCATGAGGTCCTTCAAATTTAGCAACTGAATTCTGAGTCTTCATTTAGGAGGCAGGGCTGAGGCGAGGAGTTTTTTTTCACTTGCACCAGCAGAGACAAAATTAAAAACGTCAGACTTTGAATTTGCAGTATCAGGTGTGCACCTTACCACTAAAAACTTTAAACAGTGGTTGAGTCCCGTACATTATCAGGGGCTCAAATTCCTTCAGATGATTCCATGAAAAAAACGCTGATAACTCAGACTCCGTGGAGTGGTCAACAAATGATGGCCAACTTCAAACCGGATCCCGTTCCACAGCAGCAGGCAGCGACCAGAGTCCCCTGCCCGCGGCTATGTGCGGCCACACACCAAGACTGCCCTGCAGACAAAGGGCTCCCCGGCGCTGGAGAAGTGCGCTCTGAAAAGGCTGCCCACCCTGCTGGGCCAACACCACACTCAGAAGAAGGCGGGGAAATGCCACGGCAGCTTTCAGGTCTAGGAACACTGTCTGACACTCAGAGCCTCCAACGTCAGTGGCAGACTGGGGAAATATTAGTCGATTAAATGAAGTCCTCTGTATTTCAGCACTTGCCTCAGCCATTCAACCCATGGCTACTGACACGGAATATATGTGCAGCAAGCATTCTCTTTTACTCCAAGACTGTCCAATTCATTTTCTTAACGATGTGTTTCACTTTTGATAAAGTCTATTTCGTTGTCATTTTCTATCATGAGTTCGCATTTCAGGATTGTGTACTTTTTTAGTAGCATGAAGACATTCTCCATGTTTTCTTCTAAACAAAAGCTTCAGAGTTTCTGTTTTATGCACATGATACATCTCGAATTAATTTTCACATACAGTGCGGACTAGGGGGTCAAGGCACCTCTGCGTGAATGTGTGTGTGTGTTTGTGTCTGTGTGAGAGAGAGAGGCCCAGTTGTTCAAGCACTATTTGTGGAAAGGATTTACTCTCCTCATCCGTTTGGAGTCCTTCTCAAGGACGCAATGGCTGCAGAAGTGTGGATCTCGACTATGTTCTGTTGCTCCAAGGACTGAAGGCTTAAGCCAGTGCCACGGCGCTTTGACTACAGATCTGTCTTTAAGTCTTAAAATCAGGTAATTAAGTCCTACAATTTTTATTCTTTTTCACGGCTGCTTTAGCTATTCCAGCCTCTTTGCATTTTCATATAAATTTAGAATCAGCTGGGAACTTAAAGGACTCATGGGACTGAACACAGAGAACAGTTCACAGAGAACTAACTTCTTGGCAACGCTGGCTTCCCCGACGACCAAGGGCTGTGCACTTACTGTGTGGCTGTTGCTCAGTCACTAAGTCGTGTTTGACTCTCCACAACCCCACGGACTGTGTTCCACCAGGCTCCTCTGTTCTCCACTATCTCCTGGAGTTTGCTCCGATTCGCTCCACTTCCTGTCCACTGAGGCAGTTTCCTCAGGTCCTCTTTAATTTCGCTCAGTCATGTGTTATATTGTCCAGTGGAAAGGTTTGCGTCCTTTTTACTAAAGCTAATCTTTATACTTTGGATACTACTTGAAAACTCAGTGTTTTAAATTTAATCCTTAATTTTATTACGTAAAAATCAATTAAATCTTACATATTAAAACTATATCCTCAACCTTGTTAGATTTACTTGTTAATTTTAATAGCTATTCAGAATTCTATGAGATATTCTATGTAGATGGCTGCTGCTGTTTAGTTGATAAACTGTGTTTTGTGACCTTATGGGCTGCAGCCCACCGGGCTCCTCTGTCCATCAAATTTCCTAGGCAAGAAGACTGAAGGGGATTGCCATTCCCTTCTCCAGGGCATCTTCCTGACCCAGGAGCTGAGCCCGTGTCCCCTGGATTGGCAGGCAGGCTCTTAATTTCTGAGCCACTAGGGAGGCCCACGTAAACAATTATATAAACTGAAAACAGGGTCCTTCCTATAGGCTTTTGTTTTTCTTACATCTTTGCACAGAACTCTGTCCTTTGAAATTATGTGTTTATTGTAGAAAATATATAGTGAGTCTGTTTTTTAAAATCCAGTCTGTTTATCTATGCTTATTTGAACCTTAACACCATTTACATTTAAAGTACCTTATCACTATGTCTGGACTTGAATCTATCTAGTACCAACTTGCTATTGGTCCCAGCTGTTTTCTGTTCTTCTTTCCCTGTTTTTTCTGCCTTATTTTAGATTACTTTAAAAATTAGCTATTTTACCTTCTATACTGACCTACGAACTATTCATTTTGGTTTTATTTTTTAGTAGCATTGTAGGATTTATAATATGCTTCTTTAATTTATCAAACCCTTCTTTCAATTAATATGACACTTGCTCACCATAACCTAAGAACTGACAGCAGAATATTTCCATTTCCCCAGTCCAGCCTTTTGTTACTTACTTCCATATTATAAAACGCCAAATTTATTATTTATATGCTCAACAGTTAATCATTTTTTACTGAAAATCAATAAACACGAACTTTTCCCCCCTTAACTCTCCCATGTAGTTCCACTTCCAGTGCTATCTACTCTCCTTGGACTCGTTCAGCCTCAGCTCCCAGTAGCCCCAGGCCAATCTCATGTGGTTCCCCCCACACAGAATGGCACTCCTCACATACAACAGCATTCTACAACCAACCCTTGCAGAAATTCTGTGTAGCTCCCCTTTCTTCAGGACTCTGCCCATACCTCCAGCCACCCGGACACATGTGCTAAAGCACTTGTAGCATCATTAGTTTAAAAGGCAAAGAACGAGGAGAACCCCAATGCCTAGTGACAGAGGACAGGAAAAATAACAGCATGCCCGTAAGATGAGATTCTCTATATTCGTCGTAATTAGCAAAGTATCTCTACAGGATTTAAAACAGATGAGTTTCACAGAAACGCTGAATGAAAGAAGCAAGTCACAGCACTATTTCACCCACATAGAAAGTGCAACCCATGGAGCTGGGCTGGGGGCAGGCCGGCGTGGCTGCGAGGACACACGGGACTGAGTGGTGCTGGCTGGGCTTCACCCTCAAGCTGGGTGTGCACAGATGCGTCTTCCCTCTCTTGTTTATGCCTTACAAATCCTTCATGAGTATGCTTTTGTCTGATGTGGCTATTTAAAAAAAAAAAAAACTGTCAATAACGCACTCCACAGTTATTCTTAATGAAACTCTTGAAACTGCTCCTTTCCTTCACATGATAAAAAATGATTCAAAAGGAATTTATTTACATAATTTTCTTGCTTTCCCCCCGAAATTTAACTGTTCAAACAAGAGAGGTAAGATGATGAGACTGCCAACCAAGCATCTGGATTCTGAGCTCGTGGAGCCCTGACTGTGCATTCCAGAGGAGCCACTCCCACCCCCACCCCAGGCCCCCTCCCCAAGGCCTGAGTAATATTTTTTCATAGCAAGTACATCACTCCCTGATGGTCTAGGGGTATGTGTGTGTGTATATATATACTAGTATATACTTATAAACACACACATATTTCCTACTAAAACACAAGCTCATAAGGCCCAGAACTTCATTTAGTTTGTAAGCTCCAAGAGCAAAAAGAGGGCTTTGGTTACAGCTCAATAAATAATTGTTGAATGACTGACCAATTCAACTCCCTTCTCCATGGTCTGGCCGAGGGCTCTGCCAGAGATGGGCACCTGTGTGCCCACTGACCAGTGGAGGATGGGCTGACAGGGAGGCCTGGAGTCCTCCCCTTGCAACCCACCTTCACTTTGAAGAGGGCGACAACTATCTAAGTCTGGGGAAGACATTCAATAAATACGTCAAACTGAACGGCGTCTGACCCTGAAGTGCGTCAGAAAGGAGCCACTGCCAAGAATCACTCGCGGGCCACGTCCAGGCAGCGGGGAGCGGTCGTCCTGATGCTTCCCACGCTCCCTTCCACGCTCTCTTGGGAGGAAAGCGCCGCGGCACGCTCAGTCCAGGGTGGCAGGCCGAGCAGCCGCCAGGGAACCTGCCCCACGAGCTGGGGAGAGGCCACGGCAGGGCTGGGTGGTGCGGGCCTGGCTCCACCCGCAGAGCCACGTGGCGCCAGGCCGCACTCACTCGACCTGCACGCGGGGCTGCTCAGGAACGGGACCTTGGCTGCTGCTTCCGCCTGGAGCCAAGCTCTGCTCTTGAGCAAGCGCTGGGTGCCGGCAGCCTTGGTTGTCCCAGGGAGCAGGGCTCCTGGATTTGAAACGCTGCACCTGGGTCAGAGCCCAGGGCTCCCCCGGCATGTGCAGGAGATGGAGCAGAAGAGCCCGGTCACGGAGACCACGCACATGCTGGGAAAGACCAAACGTCCGTGCCTGAGAAGCAAGGCATCATCTCAGAGGCCCAACTACGGGCAGCTGCCCCGCCCTCAAGGTGGAGTGGCCCCAGCCTGGGCAGCCCAGGCCCGTGCCCTCGGGGGCTCTGCAGGGTGGTCAGAGGGTGGAGGGATACTCTTCCCAACTCTCCAGGGGTATCCCTCTGGCTCTCCCTGGCTCCAAGTCTGCTGACCACCATCCTCCACACTGACAACACAGCTTCTATTAACGCTACTGGGACCATGGATAACATTTACATGCATTAGCTTCAACCCGGACACACCAGACCTCTAATGAAACCTTAAACACAAGTCCAGTATTCTAGAAAAGGAAACACATCAGGTGAAGAGTTGGGGCCCCTGGCCAGGTGCAAACACCAAGAGACCTCGGGAGCTGTGTGCAGGTCCCAGACATGGGCTGTGACGAACATCAAAAGGTGTTAATGGTTTCAATATTTATCTGCTGCAGGGAAGCACTCTAAAAAGGAGACAGGAAAAAAATTCTGCTAATGGCTGTGTCTTTGCCATTAAAATGAAAAGCTTAATGCATCTTATAATCAGAGGACAATTTGCAAATCATTAAGAGAAATGTAAAATTCCATTAAAATACAAATCAAGAGACTCTCCCTGGACTAATAATCTTTTTGATATTATTTTGCATTTCACTATTTCTGTTCCAATACCCAGGCCCCACAAATGATCGGTTCCTGAACATGCTCTTTACCACAGCCTACTTCTTTAACGAGAAACCGAGAGAAGGGCAATCTGCTATTCAGAGCAGGTGCTAATGAAGAATTCCATATATTCTGAAATTTAATTAAAACCCCAAAGATTTCAAATTAGATGCAATTTGAAATGCCTGGGGCAGAAATACATGCACTTGCGTGGCGAGGGCGCCACACTGGAAGTTGATACCGTAATTGGTCTTGATGTATTTTTGTGTTGCCGGGCTGAAGCACAGAACTCATAACCATATAAAAATTCTCTGTAGATTACCTGCTCATTGAAAATGCCATCACTCAGGTAGTTCTCTACTAAATTACCATGCTACTAAAATGCACAAAGTGATTCGGAGAGTAGAGTGGCACAGCTGGCCGACGCTGCCAATGAGTTATGCATGCGTCAACGCGGCCTTTTTTCTTAGTAAAATATGCTCAGTTGAATATTAAAATATAATTGGCATTCAACCTAAGTAGCTTAAACCATTTTGTTATCTTCTTTTAAACCGATTTGGCTCCTCCACAGTTATTTTCAAGGATGCGATTCACAAACTAATGATACCATCATATTCTGTGAGATTTGTGCTGTTTTACATTCGTCATAAATAGGTGCAGTTTCTACAGCCTGCTAGGGATGGTCTTTAATATTAGCTGCTCTTGAACATCAAAGGCCCAATTCTTGAAGAAAAAAGGGGGGGATATGCCATTTATGTTGGTTCTTGCATATTTTACTCTACAAAGAGGGAAGAGACGCGGACTCACTGAGAAAAGCACACGTCCTGGCCGAGTGGCAAGCCCTGGGCCTCCCTCCCTCCCTGGGTTGCAGGACTGGCTCAAAGGGCGGGCTGCTGCTGGACCTCGTGGCCCCGCCGAGGGCGGCAGTGTTTTTAGAAAGAGCGGACAATGCCCCGTGCCCGTAAATCCGGGGTGGCCCTCTACACAATGTGTCTGTGCCGTGGTAAGCACACGGCGCAAAGGGAGAGAGGAAGGAGGGACCGCCATTGTCACAGGGATTCTGTACAGGGTGATGCTGGCCGAGGGCAGGGCTCAGCAGGGCTGCTGCTTCCTGGCACTTACAGGGCAAGGGAATGTCTGAATATAGCTCAGAGACATGCAGAAGAGCTAAACACCCTTTTTCTGCTACTTCAGTCTTCAGTTTCAGAAGCACTTTGTTACATGGCCTTAAAACTTCACACAATGCCCTGGCAGCTGAGCTTCCAGAAGGTCTGTCCTGCCTACAGAGTCCCACCCCTCAAGGTCATGAAAGCCACATCTCAGAGAGACGGATCTTCTCCAGGAGATACCTTATTTTTCCATTCGGATGGAAACATGACCTTCAAAATGGGACCTGTATGCTCATAAATCCTATACTCTGAGTCATCTTGGTTGGTTGGATGGCATCACTGACTCAATGGACATGAATGTGAGCAAGCTCTGGGAGCGGGTGATGGATAGGGAGGCCTGGCCTGCTGCAGTCCATGGGGTCGCAAGGAGTGGGACACGACTGAGTGATTGAAATGAACTGAGTCACCTTGAACATAAGGGTTGCAAGTAAACCTGAGAGAGAGAGCATTTAAATTAAGGAACAGTTTGTACACTTTTGGATCCTACAAATAGCTAGACGGCATCACTGCCATTAGTTTTATATCAATACTTGTACATTTAACGTCGGTAACTTACAGTCTAGTTTTATATAGTGTTTTACTAAAACACCGTTTTCTCTATAAACCCAAGTATTAGAAATGATTCTATTTATTATTGCTAGCGTGATATGAAAATACGTTAACGCTGTCTGTAAATGTGACCAGATATCATCTTATGACAACAAAATACTAAACATCCTCTTTGGAAACGTAAGGACAGGTCGGTTTGTCACGGTAAAATACAGGCTTGTTAGATTATTCTTAATTTTTAAAGCTCATTTCAAATGAAAAGTATTGAAGAAAGTGACAATGTAACTCACTTCTCCCAGCAGAAAGAAACTTGATTCTCTATTCCTTTTTTCGAGGTGAAACACACCAAAGTCCAACACAGGACCTTGTAGGTAATGTCTTTCTAAACGTGTGAATGTAATTAGGGTGACTCATTTTTTAATCGGAAGCTTCACTGGTAGGATGTTTAATTACTATGGCCGAGATAAGTCATACTTTAATGTTAATATTTTCTCATAAAGGTAATACTTGTAATAATTTCAATTTTAAGCACTATTTATTTGTAATAGAGACCTCATTGTATCCTACAAGGTTTGAAAGTAGCTGACTTTCAAACCAACTTTCTGGTTATCTTTGAGCTTGGTTAAATTATACTGTGTGACTCTGTAGCCTTGAGTGAAGGCATTCTCAGTTCAATTTTTTTTGCCTGATTTATGGAAACCTTAGGGAACATGGATCTGACCACCTCTTAGATTTAGGAGGAAACTTCCCCTGAGCTAGGCCTCCCAGGAGCCCCTTGTAATTACTGCTTAGTCAGAGGGCTCTTTGTGCAGGGACCCCAGGCTCTCGTGTGGAGCCCAGCAGGCTGCAGGGGTACCCGAGCCAGCACAGGAGAGGGCGAGCATTGCACCCCACTTGCTCCCCAGGGCAAGTGAGCACGGACACCGCACAGCAGTGGCAGCCTCAGGTTAGCATCCAGAACCTGAAGATCCTCTCGCCCCTTTCTTGGCCACGCCCACTACTCAGAGCTCCACAAGAAGCTACAGCTTCGGTTGTCTGCCTGCTTCAGAGGAAAAACACACTTTTGGCCAAAGTATCCAGACACCTCCTGAAGGCTCTAGTTGCCGCTGCTAGGGCTCTACCCCAGGGCATCCTGGCAAGGCTCCTGGGGGCATCATCTGGTTGTCCGTCCATACCCGCAAACAGACGTTCCGACGGGCAGCCTGTCTTGCCTAGTCTTTCCCATCAACTGTTAAGGCTATGTGGGGCCCCCTGCCTTGTCACCTGGCTGTGAGCAAAGCTCTGAAAGCAAGAAGAGGCATGCAAAGCCTAGAACTTACTGAAGCTGTGGATTCAGTTCGGTTGCTCAGTCGTGTCTGACTCTTTGCGACTCCATGGACTGCAGCATGCCAGGCTTCACGTTGTCGATTACAACAGCAAAATCGCTTAACTAGTATGGATGTGAGAGTTGGACTGTGAAGAAGGCTGAGCGCCCAAGAATTGATGCTTTTGAACTGTGGTGTTGGAGAAGACTCTTGAGAGTCCCTTGGACTGCAAGGAGATCCAACCAGTCCATTCTGAAGGAGATCAGCCCTGGGATTTCTTTGGAAGGAATGATGCTGAAGCTGAAACTCCAGTACTTTGGCCACCTCATGGTGGCCCATGGAAAAGACTTTGATGCTGGGAGGGATTGGAGGCAGGAGGAGAAAGGGACGACCGAGGATGAGATGGCTGGATGGCATCACTGACTTGATGAACGCGAGTCTGAGTGAATTCTGGGAGTTGGTGATGGACAGGGAGGCTTGGCGTGCTGCAATTCATGGGGTTGCAAAGAGTCGGACACGACTGAGCGACTGAACTGAACTGAGGGCACAGTTATGTCTCAAGCAAAACCATTATTAAATTAGGAATACTGACCTTAGTATAGGGTGAAACACACAGTAAAAGCACTTAGCGTTAGATCCCTTTTAATAAATTCTTTAAAAGCAGTACTTCTCAAAATGCGGCATATGTACTTTGCCTCTTGCAGGATTTTAATGTGACTGGGGTGAGAAGTATGGACGCTGCAGACACAGCATTGTTAACAGGCACTCCAGAGCATTCTGACACATGCACTCTCAGGAAGAGGGGGGCCTCAGCTAGGAGAGTGACCTGGAGAACTCGTTTGCTTGAATCAACCCCAGCTGAAACTTTAAAAACTCCGCCAGCTCGAGATGTGGTTCCGCAGAACAAAGAGTAAACGAGGACTAACGACAGCTGCCAGACAGGAAACTGCGCGAAAACAGAACGTGAAAACTAGCAACCCGGAGACACGAGGACCTCGGGCTCCTGCGATGCGCACCAACTCGCCAGAAGGGACTTGGTCAGTGGAGACAGGACGCTCCTGCTGAAGGGCACGGACTTCCCTGAGCTGGCCTGGCCAGCCTCACAGGGTCCACAGTCTCAAATGATGCTCCTCCTGCCTCGGCTGGGAGCCCCCAACGCAGGACACAGAATTCTGGGGATCTTCTGTTCCACTAAGGGGCTGGAAGTGATGCGATATTCCAACAAGGGTGGGGGCCAGGCAGGCAGGAGAGGATGGCCCGCTGGTGAGGACTCCCTCTGGCCTATGAGTCAGCTGCAGGCCCTTCTGAAGGCTGGACGGAGGGCCTCCCAGAAAACGCGGGGCTCTCCTCCGAGCAGGGAGGGGTCCCTGGGGTAATTAAGGGAGCCCTGGAGCGTCACAGCGAACACGCTGATGAGGAAGGCAGCCTGCTCCCCACCTCTGCGCCCCAGGACTCCCCCTACACCCATATCCCCTTCACTGAGCCCCGCCCTGCTTTAGTCAGACACTTCCACTTCTTTTTTCCCAGGGTCCTGAACCACAACACGCTGGGTGTTACTTTCCACGAAAGAGGGGACGGGCTGCTCCTGGCAGCGGCCTCTGGTCTTGATCCGAGACCTCAGATCCCCTTCCCAGCACCCTGAGCTCCGCGGCTGACCACCCGCTCCCGGGCTTTTCACGTGGCCTCTCCATTTCACCTTTGCCAGCCTCAGACGTCGAAGGCCACAGACCCAGATTTCCAAGTCTTGTCAGCCCTGAAGAGTGCTCAGCAGCTCGAGGGTTGAGAGTACATTCTCAGTAGCTGTTTCCTTCCCACCGAGGTGCAAGGGTTCACTTGTTCTAATCAACAGATGGGCCTTGGAAGGAGCCCCACCAGGTAACATCTCAGGAAGGTCAACAATTGTTAGAATCCCTCACTTAGAATATAGGAGAAGAGTGATGGCTACCAACGAGAACCTGTAAAGCATCTCCTGTTATAGCTATTTTCTCTTTAAATCGGTAATTCTTTTTTTTTTTTTTTTTAATTCAGGGAAAATATCATTACAAGTGGCCCGTGAGCACAAAGGTGCATCTTGCCATGGCTCCGGAAGTGACGGGGGAGCAGCCTCCCTTCCCCACCACACACCCCCTGAGGGCGCCCTGGGCTGGCCCCAGGGTGTGGGGAGTGGCAGGGCGCCACAGCAGGCCCCGGGACACTGCAGGGAAACGGACTCATTCTCCCCAAAAGGGCCTTTCCCCTGACAGATGGGTAGGGTTGTTAAGAACCATTCTGAAACAGGGTTCACAAGAGACTCAGAAGTGCAAGAATCCTTTTAGAGGCTCGGTAGCAGAAGTTGCAAAGAAACTTCCCTCTAGGCAGCAGGTTTAAAAAAACGCCGATTTTACTACTGTCATGCAACTGGATTTCATGGCTACAAGCTAATAGCTGTGACGAAGGAATTCTTACACTGTTAAATATTTCATTTAAAAAGGAACATTGCAGACACTTTAAAAAGAAAACTCAGAACTCATCTGTTGAAAGCCATCCTCTGCGAGACGGAACAGGGTGGAAGGCGGAACGCCCCCCGCGTTCCCTGGGAGCAGCTCCTTGTGGCATCCGTCCAGAGCACCGCCAGGCCCTGCCCCAGCAAGGGGACTCGGGGCGCCCAGGGAGGCCACCCCCAGCCCAGCAGAAAAAGCACATGGGGCCAGGGCAGTGGGCCTGCCCCCATCTGCCTGGCCACACCTGCCAGGAGGGCCTCTGGGGCAGAGGGAAGAGAGCGCTGCACGTGTCTGGGTCTGACGGGGTCTCGCTTTCCCTGGCCTGCTCTTCTCGACAGTCCGGGGGCCCTGTTTTTGGCACAGTGCTGCTCTGGTCGTTCCGGCTGCTGCCGCCAATGATCGCTAAGGCTACAGGTATTAAGGTATGCTACACCAAGAGGCTAACGTTTTTACGAGTCAATATTAAGAAGCGAGGGAGTATTCACAGAAACTAAGTTAAAATGGTATTTTATTATGAAAGAAACAGATTTATTTCAGGAATAATGGCTTCATTAAAAAAAACTGTTTCTTGGAGAAACATGAATTCAAAATAAACAAACCTGACCTTTGTAAGAGGTTTACAGGGAGGACCCGACCGCCCTAAAAATGCCTCGCTGAGTTACAAGGCAGCTAGCTCAGCAGCAGCAGCTCATTAGCAAAACACAAAAACAACTCCCTTTCACAAAACTCAGAAAACAAAACGTTCATTTCTGTTTTTGAAGTTACGTTAGTAAAACCACAACCCTATGAGGACTTAGAACACTTCTCTCTTGCACTTGCCTCTCATTTTCGTTCCTTCATCAGCGTCACGAACCTCACTGGACTGCCTCCCTTTCCGAAAGAAATCCCACCTGCGGCGGCCCACAGGCAAGGCAGCCACCTAGGCCTCCTCCAGACTTCTGGTCAGGAGGATGGCTTAACAGTTCCTTAGTAGAAATACCCAGATAATCAATTTGTCACTAATCAGACTTCAGAAAGGCTCCAAGGTAAGAAGATGCAGGACGTTAAATTTCCAATATACGTCTTCGCCTACAAAAACGGTGATTCTAATAGGCCCTGTTTTGTGACCACTCTGACAAACAAACAAACAAACAAACAAAACCCAGATGGTGAGCATGACCGTCATGTCAGGCGAAGAGCCTGAGAGGTGAGGTGGCGGTCCTGCCCGAGCAGGGGGGCGCCAGGCACCCAGCACAGCCAGTGCAGGGCCCCCAGGCTCACAGGCTGGGCTGTGGGAGTTACCCGGGGAGGTGCGGGACTCCAGCAGGAGCTCCATCACTGCTGCACTTCCAACCAAGCCGAGACAGGCAGGTCTGGTACACACGTCTACATCTCAGAGGAACGGGATGAAAGGTGATGCCCAAAGATGCTAAATGTGCTCACAACCTCAGAGGCATGGAAGACAGAACTTGTCAAGAAGCATTTCTTTCAGATAAACACACCCGCTCCTCCCTGACTGCAAAGGTTGCTCCTCCTGGTGGACCCCACCGCCATCAGGCGCTCTGGGAGTGCTAGAGCGCCCTCCGCGCATGGGCCTTCCCCTCTCAGCCCAGTTCACTAGCTCCAGGACAGAGAGGAAGAGAGCAAAGCCAACGTGCCCTGAGCAGCAAGGGTGTCAGCACACCTGGGGCTAGTGCCAATTAACTCCGTGTTAGCAATCACATTACAACCACCCACCACCTCCCTTCTTAAACTATAAAATCCCCACACCTGGTCTTCGCCTGGGAGAAGTGATTGAGCTAAATTAGAAAAACCTGGCTGGCACAGGCTGCAGCATAGGAAATCCTGGCCTGGGAGCCAGCACTGTCTGTCAGCAGGCGGCCTGGCCTTGGGGACCCTCCTGCTGCCACCCCAAATCCCAGCTGGAGGGGACCTGGCCCCGGTCACGAGTGTCCCCCAGCACTGCAGAGCTGGTCCAACAGGAGGTGGGCTACTGGTGGCTGCAGTCTTCATCCCTGCCTAGTGCCTGCCTCCAGCTTGCCCTGGTTGCCCAGACCCACCATGACCATGACCTGCAGGAGAAGAGCTGGCCACGCTCGGGCCCGAGCTGGGAAGGGGGGTGGCAGGGTGCGTGTGGCCAGTCCCCACTCTCTTCGAGCACTGAGGACAGGACTGCAGGGTTTTACAAGCTCACCCCCTGCTGACACCCTCATTATATTATACAGATACTTCCTGCCCTGTCTCATAATGTCTCTGCTCTGAAACATCCTAGACCTTAAGCCTGAGCCCACCTGTCTGACGCGTGTAAGGAGAAGGAAAGCGCTTTGGCCAATCCGCTTCTGCTCCTGGTGGCAGAGCGGTGAATGGCGGCAATGGACAGGAGAGTTCGCGGCTCCAGGATTCCCAAGCCTCTGCTCCAAAGACAAACCCACACGTGAGTTCCTCAAACTGCACAGCAGGACCCCCTCCCTGCACCCGGTGTGTGTGAGGTGCACATGAAGAGCGTCACACTCAACCCGGCCCGGCGACGTGCGGGGCTAGTTCCGGTTCCGAGCAGGTGGTGAGTGCCAGGCAGCGGTGGCCAAACTCAGCCACAGCTCCACCTCGGCCTGGGGGCGCCCACCCTCGGGACGATGGAAGGCTCTGGACCTGAGCGTGGCATGCGGCAAAGGCCTACCCAGCTCTCAGTGGAGTCTTGTTCTGGAGACGTGCCCACTGGAGATAGCCCCACGTGATACCCAGGCGCTGATGAGTTCATGCTCAGCTTCAGTTCATTGTGGGCAAAGACCTCCAGGGTCTGACCTGGTCACTCCCCTGACCTTGCTGGTCAACTCAGGTATTAGCTCAACTTGCCCGAGCTTCTCTACCTGCTGTCCCTGAAAACTCTGTTCCACCTTCGGCTGTGCTGCTATGGCAGTAGTCAGAATACCACTAAACTTATTTAGCAAATTCCACTTTGAAATTCAAGACTGCTCTAAATTCACCTCATCTAAAATCTCATGGTAATTTTTTTTTCTTAAGTGTACAGGTATGTATGCGTCTATACACATGTATCTCTATGTAACTGTGCCTGTTGCTCAGGCACCCAGTCATGTCTAGGTCCTTAAGTGTATAGGTATGTATACATCTATACACATGTATCTCTACGTAACCGTTGCTGTTGTTCAGGCGCTCAGTCGTGTCTAACTCTGCGACCCCGTGGACTGTAGCCAGGCTCCTCTGGCCTCCACCATCTCCTGGAGCTTGCTCAAATTGTTTTCACTTGACTTGCTGATATAGATTCACTTATATTAAAATGACTATGAAGAAAATCACTATGTAAAATAAACCTCCGCTATGTGTATAGGATGATATTAGTTGTCATAATTAATCTCCAAACAAAAGCTTAAGGAGAACTTGTCTGGGAAAAGCGTTTTACGTCATCAGAGACTTTATGTGCCACTATCATGCTGCACATAGACAGCAAGCTCTCGGCTCATCCCTCAAGCATGCAACATTTAACTGTGCTAAGTTTGAGATGTTAGCCTGAAAACTTTCTCATGAGGACACGCTGCCACCGCCCAGTCCACGGTGTCAGCAGCCAAGTGCGTGGGGAGGCCGGTTGTCCACACGTGGGTCTTGGCACTGCTGGCAAGCAGATAGTGTACGTTAACAGTAAGCTTACTAAAAAATTCACTGCCATTCAGACATGTTCCTATTTAAAACTCTCAGCCAGTGAGAGTTGGGAGTCAATCTGCATGGATCATTTTTATTGCCTTTGCCAAGAATTATGTGACCAAGTGCCAAGACGAACACAAGCACGTGGAGCGGGTGGAGAGCGGGCGCTCCCGGCTGTTCTGTGTGGCACACGCCGCCTCTGTTCATTCGGGGGAAACACGCGGCAGGCGTGGTCAGCAGCCCGAGCCGGGAGGGGGCTGACAGTGCTCAGGTCGGGGTCCCTGAGCCAGAGGCCGCCTGGCAGCTGCGGTACCAACCTTTCTGGAAGATGGGATGGTGCAGCGCGGGCACGGGGAGCCCCTCGAGGACCGCGGGCTCGCGGAAATAGGCGTCCAGCCAGGCCGCGCACTGCAGCAGGGGCTGCACTGCCCCGGGACCTCCGAGCTGCTCAGCAGGAGCGGTGGCCTCCGCGGGTCTGCAAGATAAAGAACAGGAGAGACTCAACCTCCAGGCCCTCCCTCCACCTGCTGCCCCTACACAGGTAGAGAGGGGACTGTGGAAGGAAGGCGGCAGGGTCACTGTGCCTGGGCCTCCACCTCCGCTTGGAGGGACAGTTTCTGGAAGGATGTCCTGGGACCGGTGCTCGCCTGCGGGGCTCTGAGTGTCTGCAGTCCTGCCGAAGGGCGGGGGTGTGAGAACAAGAGTGACGAGCTCAGATGCAGCTCCAGTGGGCATGAGCCAGCCCCTTCCCAGACCACCCCCTCCCCACCCCCACTTCCTCTGCAGTCACTGAGCATTCGCCGTAAGAAAAATGTTCTCCAGAAATACAGAGTAGCTAAGCCCACCCCCTCGCCCCTCCCACCACATGTCCACCACACACCCCACGGCTCCACGTGCTCTACAGCTCGCAGGGGCTTCAGGGGCACACCATTCTGAGTCTGCGCTGCGCCTCACGCTCCGGGGCGTCTGTTTGGTGTGCCGGCCACTCTGTGAGGCTGGTTTAGCTACAGGGCTATGATTTTCCTGCCTGAGACTCCTCTTTCTTTTCCAGCCCTTCTTGTTCATTCCCTGTGGTCACTGCCCTTCCTCCCTCTCACTTCTGTAAGTTTAAGCCAGCACACCTCAGCCTCGCTTCAGATGGCCTGGCTGCCTCTTCTCCTCACGGGCTCACCCTTCTGTCTGGGGGACCCCATGGCTCCCCTCATGGAGCTGACTTCTCTCCTTCAGCAGAGGGCGACTTTTAAGGGACATGCTTTGCTGGGCTGAGAAAACGTCCGTCTGCAGAGGGTCACTTCTGCTGCTTCCGAGCCCCAGATTTTTATGAGGGATCCAGCTTTTCTGAACTTCAGAGGATGGCACACCCACAGAAGCACCAGCACCCAGCTGATTTCAGACGTCGCTCCTTCCTGAACCCCGCAGGCCTCTCATCCCTGACCCAGGGGCAGGCGTGTGCGCCTCAATCTCCAGGTGTCTTCCTTTAAGGCATACCCGCCCACTGGTGAGGGTGTGACTGAAGTGGAGAGGCCTCACCCGCTCGGCAGTGCAGCCCAGCACGGGTGGGAGACATGAGGCTGAGGCGCTGAAGTGCTGGAGAATGGGCCTGACTTCACCGGTGTGAGGGGACACGCCGGTGTGTGCGGGGCCCAGCCCTCCACTTGAGCCGTGGGGAGCAGCTGAAGACCTCTAAGCTGGCTCTTGTGAGCTACCCTGGCTGGAGCCTGAGTCTCCAAGTCAGGGTGTGTGGTGGGTCTGAGAGTTCCAGGCGGGATGCACAGGGGAACGAGAGGCAGGTCGGGAAAGGCTTTCTGAGTGCATGAAAGTGAAGAGCATTACGGAAGGAGTCAGCGAATGAAGGGAAACAAGCCTTTCAAGGTGAGCAGGGGGAGGGACCCCTGAGACCCTGGCCCACAGAGCCAGCCCGCCAGGTGGTTCTGCGGCCACGTGGCTGGGCCCAGCCTTCTCCAGGATGCCGGCCCCCAGGATCGCCAGGAGAGGAAGCCCCGGAGAGCGCCAGCGGCTGGCCCTGGGCTGACAGGGCCCACTCCACAGGCAGAAAGTGGCTTCTGTGAAACAGGGGGCAGGACGGCATCTGGGGGGTCTCCTGTGGATGGAGACTCTAGCTTCTCTGCCCTGATGTCTCTCCCCGCCAGGACGTCTGCCCATGGAGAGGCGGGCATAAACATTCCTCCACATAACCGAGAAATTCCCAGTGACCCTCCTGCTGTGCTCCCTACTTACGGAGTAAGCAGGACGCTGACTCTAGGGAAGAAAGTGGAGAAAGGCCACGGGCTCTGCAACCCTGCTCATGGGGCCAGGGGGGAGGAGATGGGGAGCGCTGAGCTCACTCAGACAAGGCACAGCACACGTAACCTGGTAAGCACGCACGTGGGCAGCGGCATGCACGAGGGGGCACGCATGGGCAGCAGCATGCACGTGGGGGCATGTGCCCAAGTCTGACCCTGCTCACACCCCTGCCCCAACCCACATGGGAAGCAGGAGAGGGCCCCCGACAGCCCTGGCCCGCACCCCCTGCAGCGGCAGGTGGGGTGAGGTGCTGGTGGGGGAGGGTAGCAAATGTGGGTGCCTGGGTGGTCTCCGGGGCTTGAGGGGTCTTCCTGACCATCATACCCTGCAAATGGGGCTCCCTGAAGGGAGGGCGCACTGTCCAGGAGACAGGTAGCTAAAGTTGAAGAGTCAGGGGCTCTGCATCCACCTTGGGGAGTCACAACTCTTATCAGATGCCCTGGTTTACTGGGGGGCATCTTACAAAGGCTATGGAGCTGCGGGCATCCCAGGGCACTGCCCAGGTTGGGGGCCGCTTCCCCTGCGTTGCTAAGGGAACTGAAATGTGAGCTGAGTTTCCTAGCATTTCCCACTCTTAAAAGGATATTTGGAGAATTTTTATAGTAGTAAAATTCATCTTAAATTGATTTTTTATGCTTGTGCTAAAGATCTCAACCTCTGATTTACTCTGTAGTTCTCCTTTCTAACTCTTTCTCTATTGGCATTAGATGACTATTCATGGGTGAAACGTAATTAAACAGCTTTGATTCTGAGGCAAGGATTTATGATACTACATTTAAAATGAATGGCATTAAACACACACATAAAATCAGACTTTTTAAAGCCATGACACAAATTTCCATTTCTACAATAAAATGAAATTTATTCTCTGCCCTGCCCTCTCCTCCAACCTCGCTCCGCTCGTCCCTGAAAGAGCTTTGGTGTGACAGGATCACAGCATCTCTAACGGCTGCTCTTATTATGGAGGAGTTTCTCCAGGCTTCCTACTGAAGAGCCTGAAACCCCAGTCATTATGGGCTCCGTGGCCCGCGCTCATTTAAATCCCACACCCACATCTCCCTGGGAGCCTAGCAGCTCACCTGGCACTAAGCGCACAGGCCCGTGGCCAGCGCCTCTGGGAAGCACCACTGCGAGGGAGTCCAGCCCCCAGGAGGACCGCTGCAGGCCAGCACTGAGGATGGAAGCGAGACAAGGCCGCCTCGCGGCGCGGGGGCCAGGCAGAGGCCGACCTCAGAGCCGGTCCTCCCAGAGCCGCCCAGGACGCCACCAGTAAGAGTGATCCTGAGGCCAGCATCAGGCTGACCTCAGAGCCGACCCTCCCAAAACCGCCTAGGACGCCACCAGTAAGAGTAATCCTGAGGCCAGTGTCAGGACACTGAGGCCCTTATACTTGTTTTTACTTGGCACAAAAGGGCTGGTAGTGGCTGGAGAATCAATTTGGCTTTGTTGAGCTTTTCAACATAACAACAGAGAGCACAAGTACCTTCATACAGCAAACAAAGTCACATATGTTTTGGTGTAAGGGTTTCTTCAAGAAATATGCAATGCTGGCAACCCCAGGGACCCTGTAAGAAAATAAAAAGGACAACAGAGTGCCGCCTTGAGGGGAGCTGCTGGGACCTGGGTGTGTCGGAGAGCCCTGTAGGAAGTTCTCCTGGAGCCATGACCCCCGAGAAGCAGCCTGACCGATTCCCGTGGGCCTGGATAAAGAACGTTCTGGTGTTGAATTGCATTTCAGATTTGTTTGGACATGAACCTGTCCATCATTCCAAATCAGACACAGCAGAGCAGGTGACATGCTCCAGAACAAATGTCTGAAGTGTTTTCAATAAAGCAGGCAGGGGCTCTCCCCAAGGCCTACCCAGAGAACCCACGAGCTCACAGCACTGACACGGGAGCACGGGAGGCAGCGGGAAGGCTGTTGGTCCCCCCTGCGTGAGGCCTCCAGGCCCCGGCCCCGGGAGGAGAGGAGGAAGAGTGGCAGCCTGGCTGCAGGGGGCGGAGCAGGGGGAGCAGATGGGCCCAGGACACAGGCCCCACAAGGGCGGCCCTGCCTGGCTCCAGGAGCCCTCCGGGGGAAGGTGAGGTGCTGTGCGCCAGGCTGGCTGAAGCCACCAGGAAGTGCTGCTCGAGGTCTCACCCCCACCACCCTCACCGTGGGGACGACTGCATGCGGCAGGCCGCCCAGCGAACCAGAGGGACGCCCCCAGCTCTGCCTTCTCCCATCTGTCCCACAGAACAGCTGGGCTCGACATGCCCACCCAGTAGGCAGGAGCTTTGGGTGTGTGGATTTTGGGGCGCCTCAAGGCTTCACTTTCAAGGAAAAGAAGGGGGTGGCAGAAGATGAGATGTTTAGATGGCATTGCTGACTCAGTGGACATGAATTTGAGCAAACTCTGGGAGATAGTGAAGGACAGAGGAACCTGGTGGGCTATACAGTCCATGGGGTTGCAGAGAGTCGGACACAAATTAATCACTGACTTCAAGTCAACAACAAGGCTTCAATGATTGGCAGCAAAGAATCACTAAATCCTCCCGTCTGAATGATTTCTACCCCCATAGATATTCCCATGTCGTGTACTTGGGCTTGCACCCCTTCTGACATGAGCAAGCAGGCCGCAAGTCCCGCGTCCCCCCTCTGGTCGGCCCTGTGCATCCTGCCCGCAGGTGACCGTGCCACCACCATGCCCCCGGCCTCCCTGGGACCTGGTGCCTCTTCCCCATCTCTTGCTTCACAGGGTGAAACTGAGCCTTATGGTTTTGGGAACGTTAACTGGTGATGCCAGAGGATCACCTAAGAGAAGAACTCCAAAGACTTGCGTTCCTGAGTCCACCTGGGTCTGGAGCAGTGACGGGGAGGTGTCCTTCAGCGAGGCTGGGCGATTAGCCTGCAAAGACGTACACAGACACAAGTCAGATCTGATGTGACGACACGCCCAGAGCCCTGACTGCACACAGTGGCTCAGCGCCCCTCAGGATGAGGAGCCTCACCTTCTCTGGCCCCCAGGACTCCCGGGGAGTGCGCCAGACACCCCAGGCTCAGGTAGGGACACACGCACAGCAAACACTTAAAGCTGCCATCGAGGTGACTTCAGAAACATCATGTGGAGATGGGAAACGCACAGTTACGTCCAAGTTAGCAGGTCTCTGGCAGAGTCGCTTGCGCTTGTGTCTGACGGGTTTGTCCTGCATTATACCTTCTTGTGAAGCTCAGATGCTTTTCTCCCAGTGGTAGCACTGAAGACAGATAAATCATGCTACCTGCTTTCAATAAAGATCCTTTAATTTTTTCTAAATGAGAAGCTGAACGAAACCTTTAAACTCTTTATTCCAACCAAATTTAGTGGTCTGATTTCATTCAAGCATTTACTGAGGACCCGCTAAATACAGGGCTCATTGGCAAGAGTATCAACTTAGGGACTGCCATCCACCCGGGCAGGCAGGGAAGCTGAAGGTCCAGCACAGAGGGATTCACACCCTCCCTGATGGCTATGCTGGAGGAACCTGTCCTGCCCCAATTGGGACTTCCCTGTGTCACCCGATGAACAAACTAGGAAAGCGACGGCTTCGTGACACTGCCTGGCGGCCATCAGCTGTTTGGGTAAGAACCCCACATGGGTGTGACGGAATCTGTGCAATTATTTGAACATTCCAGAGTTGTATTAGGACACAGAGTAGAAACAGGAAACTGTTGCTACAGCGGTAAGAAACACAGGTCTCAAACAACGCAACTGAGTCAGTGGAGGCACACAGGAGGTGCACCGGGCGGGGAAGGGGGGTCCCCCTACAGACACAACCAGAGCCTCCCTGCTGCTTATCAGGTGATGTTCTAAATGATGCATGCGTCATCTTGCCTCTTTCTCACACGATCCTAAGAGCAACACGTACTCAACTATGAAACACAGGGCAAAGATTAATGAGCGTGCATGAAATACTGGCAACAGGCCTAAGTTTATATATATAAAAACGGTGTATATAACATGCAGATTTTAATTCTATGAGACCAAAGCACCTACTACTTCTAACACGACTTTATGGACCAACGTTCCCATGTCTGGCTGTAGTACCTATTTCAATGATGCTTATATGCAGAAGGAAGAGACTGCGTATCAGACAAGCCAGAGTTAGAGTTGAAGGCGGCCCAGGCCTAGTTTCCAGGGACGGCAACAGGAGGGCGAGCCCGAGTTCTGAGCATGAGCTCAGCGAGCCTGAGCTGAAGTTTACTGTGTGGTTCATGAAGACAGGGAAGAATTTCTGCTTCTCACCTTCACGCTTTCTGCCCCACAGTCACACCCCCTGAAACGAACTCCACGTTCAGGATCCCATCACAGGCCACCAATGGCTCACAGTCAAGTCAGTAAGAGGAGGAGGAAGAGGCTGTCTCAAGTTCAACTGGGCCCCCTTTTACTCGCTTTCTGGGTGGTCACAGGTGTATTTTTAACAGTCATCCTAAGCCCCAAAAATCTGGGGCGCAAATTAATGTCAGAACCTAAGCAAGCATTCCTCTGTAGCAATTTGCTGTGGTATTTTTAAAACACCGACCAACAACACGGAGAAAATCTTATGTAAATTTTCAATCCCCTCCATATAATGTACATAAGGACTGTATTTTTAAAAATAAATAATTGCTTCCTTAAAATATATCAACAGTAATACATATTTTAAGAGAGAATTTAAACAGTATATTTGGCAGATAAGAATGCCTTAAAAAGTCTATCTACTTTCTCTCCTAAATGTTCAAGTTGTTAAAAGGAAAATTGTATTTTACCAACACTTTAACATATCATTAAAAATCTCTACTATTTGACAGATGAAGATAAAAACACCCCAAAACTATAGATGAATTATCAGGTCCCTAGTGCCTCCAAAACAATCACAGGATGCAGAGCGATCTAGTTAAATTTTACTCGAAAGCTTTTACTACACTTGTGTTTTCTTTTATTTTCCTATCAAGAAGCCCATGAGGGTTAAGCACAATTCATTATGTATGAGGCCCACTTGCGGAGCTCGACTGGTGATTAACAGCAAAGCCTGCTGCATGTACATCCGCAGCGTTAGATGCATGCGACATGCTAACTTATTCTTTCACTGAAACTAATTATTTACAAAAATGACTACTTGAGACTACAATTTATTAAATGCATGCATCCAGTCTCAATTTGGCCCCCAAAGACAGCCTGGAATGAAGATCTTATACTTGATGTGACAACTTCTAGAAACACTATTACTAGTACTATAAATGTGGCAACTAGAGAGTTCAGACAGCCTTATGTCTGTGTTGTGTTTGCTTTCACCACTGAAGCAGTGAGCAAAGCAGCTTCCTAAGGTTTCACACACACAGGAGAGGTATATTCCTCTTTCCCTGTTTAATTTAGTTTCTTACAAGTAAGATGCATATGTTAGCAATGAAAGAGTTTTAAAAAGAAATAATAGCTAACATAAAAAATACTATAAAAATCCTGATCAAATTGCTGCTTAAGTATATTTATTACAATTCTATCAAGAGTTTAGTTCATTTGTTGAAAAATATCTGTAAAAACATCAAGGTTTTTAAAGTCATTCCATCAGTCTCAGCAAACTCTTGGTACTCCCTCCAGAGTACTTTTTTCCAAAGGACCTTTGGGGTTAGGTAACGTCACATTATTCAACAATTCTGCTCCCTCCTCCCAGAAAAGAACACAGGAAAAAGCAGTCCATTAACAAGAATTACAAACATCTCATCTTTGGATACAGATGTCAAGTGGGATATCTGGTCAACAGAGAGCATCTTTCAGGTTAACTCTACAAGGCATGGGGCCACCTGCCCTGAGTGGCCTACAGTCTGGTCTCTCTGCTGGGCCAACCCGAATACTCTCCAAAGCTGTTCCTCTGATGCTCTCGAAGACCCTGTGTGGCCTTGCTCTGCTGTGCTGAGGGTGTGTGACACCATGGGCTTAGAGGAGATGGACAGGGCACACTCTTTCCTCCACACGCCAAGACAAGGATATCAGTGCCTGTGTCCCAAAGACACGATTACAGGGTGGGAGGGTGTCACTCGCAGCCAACTGCTCCCCCACATTAAAGCTCTGCATGGGCACCTGAGGAGAAAGAACACATATTCTTCTGGTCTGGACACAGGATTTTAGGGACAGAGACGAACGGAAATGTCAGGCAGAGGGCCTCTATAGCAAACAAGAGTTACGATGAAAGGTAAGCAGCATGAGAATGGTGCACGCGGGGCACGCAGTCAAGAGGGGCAGATGAGGACTGCTTTTCCACCATGCAGTTCCATGTCCTGACTCTCAGTAACACAGCCAAGGTCAGACACAGTTAAGGCAACTGACTGTGCAAGTCTCAGGTGAGAGACGTTCTCAACGTCACACCTTCAAACACCACGGCACTGTGGGCAGGATGGATCCACTGAGGCAGGGTCAGCTATATGCAGACAGCTCAAGGGAAACCCTGTATACAGCTTCACAGCTGCTATTTACTGAGTGCCTAACACGTGCCATGCACAGGATGAGGAACAGTCCTGTGGTTTACTCCTCCCAACAATCCCCGAGGAGGCATCTGTCTGTGTCCTGAAAGAGGAAACTGAGGCCCAGAGGTGATACAGTAACGCCGCTCAGTGCATCAGGGATGAAGCCAGAATGGGAATTAAAGCTTGTTTGACTCCAGAGGCCTTAATCTGAGCCATCACCATAAAGCTGAAGTGCTCTTGCCCATCTCTTTGAAATGGACGCCAACAGCCCCTCTGAGCCGACGAGCCCTATGCTCACCGGCTCTATTTTGGAGAGCATATGGACTGGACAGCATTTGGATTTTTCTTACTTTTAGGAACTTCTGTCAATTTCTCCCTGCTCCACGGGACTATAACCCTAGGCCCACTGCCCTACCATTCAAAGATCATGGGGATGTGAGTGTTGACTCTAGTTCTGTTATATTCTAGAAGCTTCTGAGAAGAGACACTAGGTGCCCACACTTCAGGGCCTCAGGCTCATACACAGCAGCCACTGGTATCACTGCTCCTCAGCCTCACAGGAAGGCCATGCTCCTATCTGAAGGCCTCAGCGACCAGGTCATCCGCACAGTGTTCCTCCACACAGGCAGGAGGCCCAAGTCTTAGGATTCTCCCAGCCCATCGCCCCCATCCTCATTCCCCAGAAGCAAAACCCAGAGTGCTCAAGGCACTGTCCCAACTGGTCTGGTGCTAATGCGGCAGGTGTGGCCCGGGCTTAGGAGGACAGGCTCCCTACCATGGCAGCTCGGGTGTCTGACTGAAGCCCCCCAACCTCCACAGACCTGCCCCAGCGCCGCCGCCCAGCCCTGGGGCCCTCGCTCCGGCCTTCTCGGAGCTCTGTGTGCCTGCTGATCGGATGCGTGAACAAGACGCCGCGGGGCCAGCACGGTCACTGCAGCACATGTGCTGAGAAACACCTGCCCTTCAGATTCCATTTTTCCAATGAATACTTTGCTGAAAACCATTCCCCTGCCGGGGGGGTGGGGAACCCATAAAAGATGTTCTAAACAGGGAAAGCCACATTTCTTGCCTTTTCAGATTGTGCAGCAGACTGCAGATAACAGAGTTTGTTAAAGCCCAGGGAGCGGGCCTCACACCCGATTGTGCTCAGTTTGACAGGACTCCGGTCAAACCTAGATGTATTTCAGGTTTGAAGATACAAAACTAAACGGGCTTTCCTCCATGGGCCTTCCATTCTGCTCGAGAGAAAGCAATCAATTGAATATTGAAATGAAACAGAAGGACGATGAATTTAAGGAGCAAACATTTGCGCCATGACTGCACGTGAACACGCAAATGCAGATACAGACCCCACCAGTGTTAAGGCTGATCACGCTACACCTTCGTTTCTCCTTTAGAGCTCCCAGCCTCCCAGGAGGAGGAGGGCGTCCCGGGGAGAGAAACCCCTCAACTACCCCCATGACACACAGAGGGCCCAGCAGGGCCTCCTGCAGGCTCCGCTTTCTCACCTGCTGCAGAGAAAACCAGTGGACCGCGAGCAGGAGCCAGGGGCACCACACCCCCTGCAGCTCGGGCTGTGTGCAGGGCCCAGGGGCGTCCCAGAGGCAGAGCTACCACGCGGAAGGGGCGAGCCTGGGCCTGGGCAGCTGCAGCTCCCTGCTGAGCCTCGCCCCTGACTCGCGGGCTCCCACCGCAAGCAGTTTCTGATGGGTCCACCTTCGTGAGGGGACGGCTCCCCTCCTCCCGTGATCCATGAAGGAGCAATGACATCGCTGGGACTATTGGGGCCAAAACACACTGCCCGCCCCAGTGCAGTTTCCAAAACCAGTCTCTCTTCACAGCTGCAGGTCGACTTTGTCATGATGTAGTTCAGCTTTTTTCCATCTTAGCAAGGGAGTATGTCTTAATTTAAATGCTAAAATAATAACTGAATGTTCTGAAGACACTACTCTTTTCTTTCCAAAAGGCATGTATTACACAAGGACTGACCTCCATGGGGTACAGTCCCATTAACTCGGGTATTGGGCTTATTAATAAATAATCCCGTCACTAAATTACCTGTCTTGTACATTGGTCTGTACAGTACTAAATAAATAATAGATAGTTCCCTATAATCAAACACACTGAAGTTTTTAAAGAAAAGTGTAGCTTCTGTTATAAGATAATAAAGCAGTTTCATCTGGGAACAACTTTCTGCAGCTCCCTTCTCAGAAGGTCGTTCTTTGCTGGCTTATTGTTGCAGCTGGAGCAAGTTAGCTGGTGAGCATAACTGGAAACACTGTATTTAATATCAGACAAGTATATTGACTATACGTTAGTGGCCAAAAAAATCTTAGGCAAGTATTAAATGGACAGTTAATGTAATTGTATTTTAAAACACTGAGGTCATATTTAATTTTGAATTGAAACTCTTAAAATGAGCTTCCTGGCAAGGACACAGAGTAATAAACCAATGTTAACTACAGAAAAAAAAAACAACACTAAAACTCACATTAAAATAAATCCTTCTTCCAGAATACTTGTATTTGCAAGATAGATTACAAGCAGCAGGAAACATTTGTACTTCTTCAGCAAGTACCATCCCTGGCGCTGGAGATGGGCCTGTCGGCTCAAAGGGGGGTATCATTCTGAATCGGGGGCTCACATGCCATTCCCACTGCCCTTCTGCTGCGAGCTGGCACCTCTCCCAGCATCTCCTGTCTTTCTTCCAGGGTGCTCGGACCAAGGTCAGCAACACCGCGGGGCCTTCCAGTCACAGGCCCACCAGCAACGGACCTGATTATGCTCGAGAGCGGGAAGCCCAGGAAATGAGGCTGGGCAAGGTTTGAGAGGAATGAGCAGAGGCAGGGCGGAGTGTGAGGAGGAAGAACAGGGTAAAAAACATTTTAGCTGCAAAGCCAGCCAATTAAAATTCCCTTTAGGAAGCACCAATTTCTACTCAAAGCAGGTTGAAGAGTCCAACTTTATATGCCTTTTTCCTCCTCTTAAAAATCAACACAGCTCTAGGTGCTGGTCACATTTGCAGGCAGGCGGGTCCGTAGACCGCGCTCTGCGCCTGGACCAGGTCCCCAGGGAGGAGTGAGGGGCATCATAGGGCTTCCAGTAGAGCCCTGCAGCATTTATTCACAGGAGCCTGTCCTGGCTAGGACAAGGGAAGAAGCCCCTCGGGGCCAGAAGCCCACTCCCTGCAGCCAGCCAACAGCACCTCCACCTCTGAGAGTTGAGCCTTGATCTGACTCCTGAACCTTCCTCTCCAAGCTGGAGAAGTGCAGAGGCGAGCTTGCAGGTCCCGGACAGCATGTCCCTTCTCTGTTGCCCCGCTCGGGACCACCCCGTCCCCGAGGCCAGGCTGGGGCCTGGGCCATGCCGCTCTGCCCACAGGAGCCCTCACTGGTCCAGAGTCGCTTCTCTTCTCTGGTTCAAGTCTTCGGCCCTCGTGGCACATCCCTCTTTCACTGCTCACCACTCTCCTGACAATGCTGGCCCCAGAGGTCCAAAGGCTACCCTAGTGCCCCAGCCTGACTGCAATTCTCTTTAGCTTCTATCTGTCTAACTCACTCAGTACTGTCTGACTCTTTGTGACCCCATGGACTGCAGTACACCAGCCTTGCCTGTCCATCACCAACTCCCAGGGCTTGCTCAAATTCATGTCCATTGAGCTGGTGATGCCATCCAACCATCTCGTCCTCTGTCATCCCCTTCTCCTCCTGCCTTCAATCTTTCCCAGCATTTCCAATGAGTCAGTTCTTCGCCTCAGGTGTCCAAAGTATTGGAGCTTCAGCATCAGCCCTTCCAATGAATATTCAGGACTGATTTCCTTCAGGATTGACTGGTTTGATCTCCTTGCTGTCCAAGGGACTCTCAAAGAGTCTTCTCCAACACCACAGTTCAAAAGCATCAATTCTTCCATGCTTAGCTTTCTTTATGGTCCAGCTCTCACATCAGTCTGTGACTAGTGGAAAAATCATAGCTTTGACTAGATGGACCTTTGTTGGCAAAGTAATGTCTCTGCTTTTTAATATGCTGTCTAGGTTGGTCATGGGCTTTCTTCCAAGGAGCAAGCGTCTTTTTTTAATTCATGGCTGCAGTCACCATCTGCAGTGATTTTGGAGCCCAAGAAAATAAAGTCTGTCACTGTTTCCATTGTTTCCCCATCTATCTCCCATGCAGTGATGGGACTGGATGCCACGATCATCAGTTTTTGAATGTTGAATTTTAAGCCAGCTTTTTCACTCTCCTCTTTCACCATCATCAAGAGGCTTTTTAGTTCCTCTTTGTTTTCTGGCATAAGGGTGGTGTCATGTACCTATCTGAGGTTATTGATATTTCTCCTGGCAATGCCAGCTTGTGCTTCATTCAGCCAAGCATTTCACATGATATACTCCGCACAGAAGTTAAATAAACAGGGTGACAATATACAGCCTTGATGTACTCTTTTCCCAATCTGGAATCAGTCCGTTGTTCCATGTCCGGTTCTAACTATTGCTTTTTGACCTGCATGTAGCTTTCTCAGGAGGCAGGTCAGGTGGTCTGGTTTCCCCATCTCTTGAAGAATTTTCCAGTTTGTCGTGGTCCACATAGTCAAAGGCTTTGGCATAGTCAATGAAGCAGATGTAGATGTTTTTCTGGAACTCTCTTGCTTTTTCTGTGATCCAATGGATATTGGCTATTTGATCTCTGGTTCCTCTGGCTTTTTAAAATCCACCTTGAACAGCTGGAAATTCTCAGTTCAAATACTGCTGAAGCCTGGCTTGGAGAATTTTGAGCATTACTTTGCTAGCGTGTGAGACGAGTGCAATTGTGTGCTAGTTTGAGCATTCTTTGGTGTTGCCTTTCTTTTGGGTTGGAATGAAAACTGACCTTTTCCAGCCCTGCAGTCACTGCTGAGTTTTCCCAGTTTGCTGGCATACTGAGCGCAGCACTTTCACAGCATCATCTTTTAGGATTTCAAATAGCTGAGCTGGAATTTCATCACCTCCACTAGCTTTTGCTTGTAGTTATGCTTCCTAAGGCCCCCTTGACTTCGCATTCCAGGATGTCTGGCTCTAGGTGAATGATCACACACCATTGTGGTTATCTGGGTCATTAAGATCTTTTTTGTAGTTTGTATCCATCTGTCTAAGGCTGGAGTAATTTTCGGACCCTTTGAAAAGGATTCAGAGATGCTCAAGGAAACTACAGACAAAGAAATGGTAACTTAAAAAAGGGAAGTCTTATTATGTGAAAATAACCGTCATCAGATACTACAGAAGGATTTTACCTTTATAAATAATGGATGTTTATTCTTAAGAGATTTTAATTGCAGTGAAAGCATAAATGTAAACATCTCACAGAACTCACAGATCCCTGGAAGTGGAAACTCCCCTTGAGCATCGAGGTCAAGACCAGCCCAGGCTGCTCTGTTTGCCTCTTTCCTCTCTCTCCTCCCAAGTCTGCGAGGAGACCATCAGAGAGGGGCGGGTACGGAAATCCTCTAGCAGGAACGACGATGCTACAAGGAACTTCAGTTGTCACGGGCCTGTGAATGCTGACTTGTGATTACCTATATTTATTTTTGTGTAGTGAAGAGTGGGTGAAACTTAGTCTTGCCCACTTTGCCAGAGCTGGTTCACTCCAGGAAACTAATTTCGGTGTTTATCAGGGTGCAGCATCACTGCCACAGTGGGAACCATAGACCGACAGCAACAGGAAGCCTGGGACCACCTGGGCCGCCCTGATTGCTGGCCGAGGCTCTAAGTGGACTCTCCCGGCCGCCATGTGGCCAGGTGAGGGCCTGCAGATGACCTCCACCTGCCGCCTCTGGCTTCTGCTCGGGACGGCCACTGAAGGGCTGGCAGCCCCTCACTCAACTTTCCATGTCACATGCCACCTTCCACCCGAGCCAGTAATGCCTTCTGATCTCCCTAATGTTGAGATTGTTGGATGGCATCACTGACGCAACAGACATGAGTTTGAACAAACTCCGGGAGATGGTGAGGGACAGGGAAGCCTGGCGTGCTGCAGTCCACGGGGTCGCAAAGAATCAGACACGACTGAGAGACTGAGCAACAGCAACAACTGCTCTAACAGCGGCACAGAAGCGCTTGCAGCCAGCAGGCTGGAAACCCTAGGACACGTGCTCTGGTCTCCTTTCCCCGCTGTTACCACTACTGAGTGCCCACGCCTCCTGGATGCGGCCACGACCTACGAACTGGCCTCCCCCCTCTCTGCTCCCATCCAGAGAGCCCACCAAAGCCCCAAACCTTCCCCTGCTGGGCCCACACCACCATCTTGCTCACAGCGTCTCGCACCCCCTCTTCACAAACAGAATCAAGTCTGAACTCCAAATCTGGGGCTAGTCAGAGACGTCACAGCCTGGCCGTGACTCAGGCCCTCCCCTGGGGGTGCTGAGCTCCAGCCAACCCGGCTGCTGCCCTTCCCCATCCAGTCTCTGTGCCTGGAGCTGACAATGGTCCAGGAACAGCTCCTGCTGGCTGGGGCCACTCGGGCTCACCGGCATGCATGGGCCTCTCTCAGAAAACTAAGAGCAGTCGGAGTGCTGAACCTCCATCTCTGTGCACTTGGGGCCTCACTTCTCCAGCTCTCAGGCTATGTGAACTGGTCAGATTGGCTTCCACAAACACACCCACACATCCGGACGTCTCTGGGTCACTCACAGCAACTGATGCTTCAGTGCCTTTTGTGAAATGCCTGCAGCACTGGGTGAAGTGCTAATGAGAAAGCCTCATTTCATTTGTGTGGACCACAGCAAACTGGGGAGAAGTCTTCAAGAGAGGAATACCAGACCACCTCACCTGCCTCCTGAAAAACCTGTGTACAGGTCAAGAAGCAACAGTTAGAACCAGACACGGAACAATGGACTGGTTCAAAATTGGGAAAGGAGTATGTCAAGGCTGTATACTATCACCCTGCTTAGTTAACTTCTATGCAGAGTACATCACGTGAAATGCTTGGGTGGATGAAGCACAAGCTGGAATCAAGATTGCAGGGAGAAATATCAACAACCTCAGATATGCAGATGATACCACTTTAATGGCAGAAAGCGAAGAGGAACTAAAGAGCATCTTGATGAGTGCGAAAGAGCAGAGTGAAAAGGCTGGCTTAAAACTCAATATAAAAAAACGAAGATCATGGCATCTGATCCCATTACTTCATGGCAAATGGAAAAAACAGTGGAAACAGTGACAGATTTTATTTTCTTGGGCTCTAAAATCACGGCAGATGAAACTGCAGCCATGAAATTAAAAGATGCTTGCTCCTTGGAAGAAAACCCATGATAAACCTAGACAGCTTATTAAAAAGCAGAGACATCACTCCACTGACAAAGGGTTTTTCCAGTAGTCATGTATGGATGCGAGAGTTGGACCATAAAGGAGGCTGAGCACCAAAGAAATCTTTTCAAACTGTGGTGCTGGAGAAGACTTCTGAAAGTCTCCTGGATAGCGAGGAGATCAAACCAGTCAATCATAAAGGAAATCAACCCTGACCCTTCATTGGAAGGACTGATGCTGAAGCTCCAATACTTTGGCCACCTGATGCAAAGAAGTGACTCACTGGAAGAGACCCTGATACTGGGTAAGACTGAAGGCAGGAGGAGAAGGTTGGATGGCATCATCGACTCAAAGGACATGAACTTGAGCAAACTCAGGGAGACGGTGAAGGACAGGCACAGCTGGAGTGCTGCAGTCATGAGGTCACAGAAGGTTAGCCATGACTTAGTGACTGAACAATAGCAAAAGGGAAAATTCTAGAAGAGGGCAAGTTGTGGCAAAGAGATTTCACTGAATGTCCTGAAAAATGATTTTAGAATTTACATTCAGGGTAACTATAACTACATTTTTGATATATTCTATTGCCTTATTGTGGAGAAGGCAATGGCACCCCACTCTAGTACTCTTGCCTGGAAAATCCCATGGATGGAGGAGCCTGGTGGGTTGCAGTCCATGGGGTCACTAAGAGTCAGACAAGACTAATCGACTTCACTTTCACTTTTCACTTTCATGCACTGGAGAAGGAAATGGCAACCACTCCAGTGTTCTTGCCTGGAGAGTCCCAGGGACGGGGGAGCCTGGCGGGCTGCCATCTATGGGGTCGCGCAGAGTCAGAGACAACTGAAGCGACTTAGCAGGATTGCCTTATTGAATTCCTGCTAAGATTTTTTTCGTGTTTTTCATGAACTTTATCATGCATTCTCAAGGCATGATAATTAAACTTAAGCTAAACTAGTTAAAACACATGCAAATACATAATATAAACCTGCAATATTTTAAAATCTTTCTACATCATGTCTTTGTTTTGATAAAAACTTGAAACGTCTAAGAAATGGTTTTCTGAACCAGATCTAAGGCACACAAGGAGAACTGCATGTGAACAGCTTTTGATTCCACCCAGAGCCCAAAGTTCAATAGACTTCCACGGACCTCAGAGCTTTCTGGATGCACTGACTGCTGTCAGAGGCTCAGGTTTAGTAGCCCTACTTCTATACTCTGTGTGAGCAACCAAGTGCTACGCTGATCCCTCTTTCCCATGGCTCCTCCTCATCGCCCCCCTCCTGGGCACAGCTGGTCCAGCACACGAGTCGCCGGAGGCCTGCGGTTTGAAGTCATGCCTACAGGATGGGCACACTGAGTGTACCCATCAGCTCTTTTTTTTTTTTTTTTAGCTTTTTATTTTTTAAATTTTAAAATCTTTAATTCTTACATGCGTTCCCATCAGCTCTTGCTGGGCCAACCACAGCGTGGCCAGGGTGCAGCCTGGAGCCTTCTCAGCTCGTCCCAGAGAAATTGCCCTCTGCCTCAGGGCACACAGTCTTCAAAAAAGCTGGTATAACTACCCAGGAAAACAGACCAAGAGAGTACAGAAAAGGGTCTGCATGCCTGTGTGAATCCACAGACCTGCTCTACCAGGCTGCTTCCCTCTTTAAACATTGTAAAGACATAAACACGTCAGAACTGAAAGTAAACCCAGTTCTTCAGAAACTGTCCTCTTTTTGGTTCCCATGTCCCCGTCAGTCAGTCTGTTCAGTCGCTCACTTGTGCCCAACTCTTTGTGACCTGTGTCCCCTCACTCTTAATTTATTAAGATCAAACATCTTCCTGCCAATTAGTACACACGGAATCAAGAAAAGTACTTGAAGAAAATGTACTCTAATTTCCAAGAATCAAATCAGGAACTCCAGCACCAGTCAGGAACTCCAGCACCAGTTGGGTCTGGAGCTGAATTCCTAGGCTTGCAAAAACTGCAAACTATCTGGCCTGCCACTTTCATTTAAGTATTTAAAGGAAAAAAAGTGAAATAAAATACATACACCAGAAACTTGTTACTCTGTGGAACATATTAAGAAACAAAGGATCAAAAACAAACAGATGTTTTTTCTTAAACAAAACAACCCTGCTCCCAACAAAGCTATGTAACACATATGGGTACATTCTCGGGCAGCAGGGAGGTGAGGGATGGGCTTAAGTTCTGATGTGTGAGAGCACTCCACGTCCAAGGCAACGGTTCTCTCCCTCAGTGAGCTCACGGGCAAGTCTCACCACCTTCAGTGCAGGAATACATGCCAAGCACCCACTGTCTGCGGCTCACTGTGCCAGGCAAAAGGGGGACGTCAAGTACCTACTGTCTGTGGCTCACTGTGCCCGGCAAAAAGGGGACGTTAAGTACCTACTGTCTGCGGCTCACTGTGCCAGGTAAAAAGGGGGGCGGCAAGATGAGTAAAACACAGCCCACGACGCAGCCTACCAGCCCAGCAGGGAGAGGAGGGAGCTGCCTGCCTCGGACAGGTCCACATTCAGTCACCTTTCCTTCTCAGGAGGCAGGTCCTCAGAGAATGCCCCTGGCTCCGCCCAGATCCGGGCATACAAGAGACCCCAACATCCACCTGAAGCAGTTTCCTCACTTCTCCCTGAGTCCCAGGTCATCACACCCTTCAAACCCACTCCTGGGGTTTCCTGGCAGGTCACGGGCTCAGGGCGCCTCACCTGACTCAGCAGGGAGAACATGCTGCCTGGGATGAGGCCTGTTGCCCTCCTTACCACCTGGAGTCCCCCTTCAGGCCCACCTCCGCAGTGCCTGAGTAGGCGATTTCCAGTTAAAGATTCTTGGGTTTGCTTCTCTCCTGACTAAGTATACTACGGCAGCATAAAATACTTCTATGTTTAAAAGAACACGCTTGGCCCCCTTCCCCAGCAGACAGCAGTGCCTCCTGACACAGGTCTGTTTTTACTGCCTCAGACATTAAGTCTGAAGAGCCACTGATCTCAGAGACTTAAATAAACTTCTGAAGCCAAAGGAGTAATTTTCTTTATAATTGACATTAAAAAGTGGCATGAACTAGGATGACGGATGGTTGTTGGGCACATCTGCCACTGCGCATTGTCTGAAACTTAAGAATAACCAAGAGTGAGGGGGAAGAAAAGGTTCACTGGCCAACTTGAAAAACTAGGGAACAATTAAACAGTGTATTTCGTAAGTAAGCCTAGAATTAGAAACACTTCTTATTCAATAATTTAGAAACACAGATCTGCACAGGCAGACAGCTCGTCACAAAAGCAGGGGACATTTCGCTTCCTGTGAGGCACACCTGCTCGTCTCAAAAGCTGACCAGCAGTTGTTTCATCAGACTTAGTGTAATGAGTAGGCGCCATCTACGCGACTATCTCGGAATGAGCTCGAAGCACAGTCAGGAATTCAAAGTTCAACTGCTCTGAAAACACCGAGCATCAGCCCATTCACTCCCTGCGCAAGCTGCTTTGAAACCCTATTTTGAGCCTCTGGTCATGGAAAGCACACCTCGCTGCATGTGGGGAAAGCCAGGGAGAGGAGCCGCCTAGGGAGATGGCTTCCGCTGCCAAGGCCCCGGTGGCTGTCAGCAGGAGGTGGGAGGGAGAGCGGGGCGAGCAGGCCTTGGGGGACGAGCGTGGTCCTCATCCTCAGAGCACAGGAAGATGTCAAAAAGTGTTAGACAAGGAGCGAGAGGGTAGGACGGGCCCTGCCAGCAGCTCTCCTGGGCTGCTGGGACCCGGCAAGGCTATCCACAATCCGTCAGGAAACTTCTAACAAGATTCTGTATTTGATCTTCAGTAACTCAGCAGTCTCCTGAAGCTATTATACATTCCTATTAAATATTCTTGTTAATCATTACAATATATAAATTTGATACACATGGCACATTTGAAAATCAGCAAAGTGAACCGTTTATCTGGCTTTCAATCAATCAGCTGCATCCAATTTAGCTGCCCAATGACACTGGCAAAATCTCACAGATTGATCAGGAAATCTTCATGTGACATCGCTCTTTTAGATTTACCAGGACAGGCACGCTAAAGCTTTCCCATGGATAATTTCATCAGTGACTCAGGCCTGCCACAGAACTCTAGCTTCATAGCCACAATGCAAATCCCTCAGAAAGAGTCCAGTTACTCCAGCAACTTTCAGCAGCTCCACACTTGGATTTCCTGAATGACTCTTGTTGCGAATGGTAACTGCACTTTTTACAAATCCAAGCAAGAAATCTTAAGGCTCCTAACACCTGTGCAGGACTCCCCACTTCCTCCTTGCTGGTGGGGCTGAACTGAGAAACGTTTCCTTGTGGAAGAGCCCTGTCGCTGACAAGGAGTAAGAAAGCAGAGCAAAACCAAGATCACGGAATTCCTATCTTTCCACGGAAGCCCTCAAGAGGTGGTGCTTTCGATTTCAAGGCTCTGTTCTGAGTTTTGGTATTTTCCTTTGCCTTTTGAATATGGTCAGCAGGAACAGTTATCACAATCACCTGTTTGCATTAACAGATTTAATTAGATTTTAAAAAAGAAATTAGGAAATTTGAAAACACACAGATGTCCTTTGAGAGGTGTCTAAATTAGGTGAGGATTTAAATTTGTGGACAAAGAAAGCTGATCTTCTCACATACAGGCTCCAACAAATTTCCCTGCAGCCTGAGACCCCAATAAGTCTGGACAGCTCCCCTCCACCTCTATCTATCCCCAATACAAGTGGAGTCAATGAACATTTCACATTTCCCCATCAGCCATTCAAAATCCAGAGTCTTCAGCAGTTTAGACTTTCTTGCGAATGGCTGATTTATGCACCAACCCCCCTCCAACCCGCAGAAACGACACTAAAAACAGAGGAGGGGCAGAAATTGGCAGCTCGCTTTCCTCTTCCACACTAGGTGAAGTGGTTTAGATAGCTGTCACTAACGCCAAGGGGTTTATTAATAGGCAAAAATTAATTGTATGTAGACTGAATTAATGAGATGGAAAAGCATGCATATTTCAGCTAATACAGAGGGGACGGCCTCTGCAGAGGCGTCTGTAATGAAGTGACTGGGCCAGGGGACAAGGCGCAGAGCAGCTACCACAAGCAGGGTCCTATTGTAACCACGGGGGTGGAGGTACTGCTGAAAAAATACACTGTGGAATGTAAACACCAGGCAACTGTTTTGAGCACAAAGTTGACCCCCGATGCGTACTCTGCAGACTGCCATCTACAGATTTATAAATAAATGATTAGATGTAAAATCTCTGGAGGATTTTCCCTTTCCACAGCAATTACAGGAGCAGATTATTACCATTCGAGTGGGGTTCAGTGGAAGTTCCTTGACTGGCAGGAATCACTCACTGCGGTCCTACGTCTAAGCCGCCATGACAGGAGCTCCAATGTCAGTGTGTACCACGGACCCTTCCACAAGCCAAGCCAAGCCCACGTGCATGGAATGAACACATTCTTGAGTTAAAATATATTACTGTCAGTAACAGACTGAATTAAGACAGTCTGAACTTTCAAATGTGACCACTGTCAGGAAGAAGGCTTCCCGATTTCACGTCTGCTCTTTGTTAAAATTTATCATGTGTGCGGAAGCCCACTTGGACATTTTCTGTGACTGTTCTGGACTCATTTTTTAAGTCATTAAAACGCAAGGTAATGAGGCTAATCAGAAGAATCAAATGAGCAGTATCAACTCCAGCATGTGCTTTTCTAGCCTGAATGTTCCCTTTCTCCTCTAAATCGTCTTTTAGCTTTGGGACCTACTTTCGTTCCAAGAATGGCTCTGCCCCACCCCCACATCTTACACTAGAAAACTCTCCTTCTGACATTCACCACCACAAGGCAGGCACCATTCCCAACCCTCCAGCCCATTTTCTTTTTTAAAAACTGGCAGGTATTAGGAACGCTGGGAGATTATCTTGAAATAATTTTGAAATTCGTAAGAAACGGCCAAGGTGGTGAAGAGTTCCCGAGGACCCCCCCACTCAGCTTTCCTGACACAGTATGCTGTCAACACCAGGAAGCTGACATTGATGCAACACTGGTAACTAAACCACGCATCTTGTTCCGATGTCACTAGCTTTTATTTATTTTTAATTTAAAATTTACGTTTTAGGAAGTTTTAAGAGTTTTTAAGCTTTTTCATGAAATTCTATGACGTTTGTACTCGCATACCCACAACCCCAAGGAGGACGCAACTCTGTCCCATCGCCCACGTCACTCCTTCCTGCCCCGGGCACAGTCACCCCCTCCCCGCCCCCAGTCCTGGGCTCGACTCTGCAGCACCGGGCACACTGCTTCCCAGAGGGGCTGCGGGTGTGCAGTGCTCTCTCAGTGACTCTGTTCCTTTAATGGGAGGATGAGTGTGTGTGTACACCCCCCCCCCCCACCGCCTCTGAAGCCTCCCTCCCACTGACCCCCGTTCCACCCCTCTGAGCCACCGCGCGGTGCCAGGCTGGGCCCCCGGTAGCACAGCTGCTGCGCGTGGTGGTGCAGGTATGCTAATTCCCAGCTCTGCCACCTTCTCCCTCCCTCTCTGTGTTCAGGAGCCTGTCCTCTACACCTGTGTCTCGATTCCTGCCCTGCAAATAGTTTCATTAGTACCATTTTCCTAGCTTCCATATATATATGACAATACACATTTCTCTCTCTGACTTACTTCACTCTGTATAACGGGCACTAAGTTCATTAACATCAGTCCTAGAGGTTCACGTGCTCCTTTTCATGGCTGTGTAATACTCCTTTATGTACATGTACAACTTCATCTCCCTAATGAGCCTCTCTTCACGTGCTTACTGCCGAACTCAAACAATATCCTCTTTGGTGAAGTCTTGCCCATTTTGTAACTGGAATGTTTGTTTTTCTCTTTGCTGAGTTTAGAGAGTTCTTTACATGTACTGAATACAAGACTTTTGTCAGATACGGGTTTGCGAGTCTCCTCATCCTCCTTTTCAGGGTCTCTGGTAGTGCAAATGTTTAGGAACAAAATTTTAAAAAGGAACACAAATTTCTGATCTTTCTGGAAGTCCTATTCTGACAAATTTCCAAGGTGAGTAGTGTCCCTTGGAGTTAAACATGTCTGCACTGCCTGAGACCCTGGGTGCCCTTCCCCACAGGAAGGTCCATCTCTGGGGATGGGTATGCAGCAGGGCGCTAAGGAGCTGGGAATTTCCCCTGGAGGTGTTTAAAAAAATTAAAAATCATCCAAGAAAAATTCGGCAGTCAAAACAAGCAGAACAAAGAGGTCTTCCTGACCCAGGCAGGCCCTGAGTGGGGGAGCCCGTCTCCTGGAGGCCTGGAGCTGGCCCTGATAGCTGAAATGTCTGCACATCACGGTGAAGTCCGTCCTGAGCCAAGTTCCCCAAGCAAACGTCTCTCACTTTGAAAGAAACCCTCTTGCACCCCCAGGGTAACAGCCCAGAATACACAGCAGCCACCAAGAAAAGAAAAGCACCAAGAGAATCCTACTCCCTGTAATCTGGGGCTGGCAGCAAAAAAGCACTCTCATGAGCCATTGCCCTGAAAGGGCAGGTGACCCCAGACCATCTCCAGGTCTTGGGACCCAAGTCAATATCATTCTGGTGTCTCGGCCCTACCCTTGGGAGCTGTGTCTGGGACAAATGGGTGCCCGGACATACCTGTAAGAGTCCCAGCATGAAACATTTAGGCAGCCAGGAGGGGAGGAAAGAGTGGGGAGAAGGGGTTCAAGGGACACAGCTACGTGAGCCCTCCTTCCCTTGGCACACGGAGGCCTCGGTGCTGAATACGGAGGACTGCTCTTCTGTCAGTTTCCTCAGCATTCCGTGGCCCTGGAGGGGCAGCCTCCTGACAGCACAGCCACGCTCTGCTGCCGGATCCCAAAGCCACGCCTGAGAAGGGGAATCTGCACTGAGGCCAGCCCACAGGCTGGGGGCTCCTGACTCGTCTGTCTCAGCTTTCCTCAGCTTGTACAATTCACAACTTAATGAAAATTCTCAGAAAGTCCATAAGTCATAGAGCCAGTTAAAAAGCGCTCTTGCTGGCACAATAATAGCATGCGATCACTGTCCTCAATCGATAGGGTGAGAATGAGGAAAGTGTACAGGGTCCACGAGATGTTGGGTTCACCTGTGACCGAGCTGCTCCCAGCTCCTGCCCACAGCTCTGTGGCCTTCCTCTTGAAAGCAGAGTCAGGTCCCAGCCTCCGCGTGGGAACTAGGGGTCAGAACGCCCTAATAGAGGTGAGACGACCTAGTCATTTACAGTCACTTTGGGAAAATAACTTTTAATTTTCTGATTTTTTTTTTTTACTCCCAGGGAGTATACAGGAGTTCTTTCTGTGAATGTGGGAATCAAGTGCTGTCTGGTAAACACAGCTCGGACTGCGACCTGCAAAGGGAGGCACCAGGCATACCCTGGTTGCTTCTGCTGTCTCACTGACATCGGGCCATGGAAGGATGCACCTCCACGGAGATGACCTCCTCTGCTCCAGGAGGGCAGTCTGCTCGCTGACATGCTACTGACATAAAGACGCACCACAGTACGCCCCAGCTCCCAAGGTCAGAAGCGCACTCTGCATGCGCTCAGGACATTCCACTGCTCACTGGGCTGTCCTCCTAACAGCAACACTTTATAAACATTTTTTTCTTAACTACACATTTCCACTGAAACATACCAGCATTTCTCTAACTGTGTTCTACCCGTCTCCCGAGTCATACAGGCGTTCACACATGCTTAGGAAGAAGATGCTTGTTGACGAAACACGTGAGAAGATGCTATACACCGCCTCACCAGTGGGCCCGCACACTCAGGCCTGAGAGCTTTGCCGTACGCCCGCCAAATGGTGCAATCTAGCTTTCCCCAGATCTTTCTGTTTCTAGAACTCCCAAGGTACACAACTTCATAAAGTTTGGGAAATACACACAGCATAGTGTGAAAATCAAGTTAAGTTGTCTACAAAACATATTGATATGGACTGCTTATTTGTAAGAGCTTAAAATAAAACCTTATAATCTTATGAATAACATTTTCTTTATACTAAGAATGCAGTATTTTTTAAGGTTAGTTTAAATAGTCAGTTATGGCTTAGAATCACGTCTTCAACTGGGTCTACAATCACGTCTTCAACTGGGTCTACACATAACAGACACACACAGGGCTGACCGTAGGATACGGTACCCCATAAGTGCCATTAAAATGGTGCAGAGTGGGTATTACCCCAAGACTGAGGACTTGATTACATTTTACGCAGAGTTTAGGGTTCAAGATGAATCCCCTTCGGTTTGTCTCCCAGTCCTCAGCTGAAAGACGAACTTCTCCTGGAGAGAGGCTCACTGGGCTGAGGCTCTCCCTCAGGCCTGAGGTGCCTGGAAGTTACTCCTGCCATCCACCAGGCCCCGCGTGCCCAGCGCAGCAGCACACCCAGCGCTGGCAGCCCCGCCACGCCACAGCCACGAGGCCCCCACACCGGGCAGCCTGGCCAGGCTTCCACCAGCAGGACGAGGAGTAACAGCCGCAGACCTCGCCCTGAGCTGTCCTGAGCCGTCCACGCCTCTGCAGCGTGACCAACCCTTGCTCCCCACTCAGAGTGTGTCCTGCCCAGAGGCTGCAGGCACACCTCCTTTCTCTGGTCTCCCTTTCCTGGTCCACTCCGGCTTCCCAGGGAGGATGATCCCTGACAGCAAAGGAGGACGACACGGCAGCCTCCACCGTGACCGGGCTCGCTGTTCACAACCTGTCAGCGGGACTTCATGGCCTCCCAGCCAGTCGCTGCAATTCTAGCGATGCCCTGCAGACTCCAGAAGACTCTGAACTCGCCCCTGCTCTCCTTGCTGCCGCTGCCGGCTGTGTCTGTGAGCAGGAGGGTCCTGCTGCCAGTGGCAAACAAAGCGCCCAGGGACCCAGAGCCCCAGAGCTGACCTGATGCCCACCGGGCCCAGCTACAGTCACGCGGCCTGCTCTTCCCCTGCTTGGCCTGCGCCCCTGGCTGGCTCAGGTCACCAGCCCTGGGGAGCGGGGTCCCCACGGCCTCCTGGCAGACAAGCGTGGCTTGGGACCAGTGCTGTGGCCCGCCAGCCTGGCAGGTGCACAGCACGCAAGGACAAGGCACTCAACGGAGCCCGAGGCAGGACCAGCCTGGGAAGGCCTGTCGGGTAGGGACACGGAGAGGAGCAGGGCCACTCACAACAGAGGAGGAGGGAAGACGAGCTTGACCTCAGCTTACACGTGGTTTTCTCTACTCACCATCAGATCGGGGCATTGCTCAGGAGCAGGAAGCCTTAGTGTGGCTTCCCCTTCAGGAAAACAAGGAACTGACGCCTGTCTGAAAGCCTGAGACTGGCTGTCCTCTACAGTATAGAGATTAACAGACAAGTTAAGGATTTGCTGACTCAAGCTAACCTTGCAAACCAGGAAAACTGACTATGGTTATCAGCACAGGGAAACCAAGGTCAGTCCAGAAATAAAACAACACTACAAAAAATAGCTAAAAGTAACATAATAGAAAATAAATATAAACCACAGGACAAAACCCATAAAGCAAGTAAAGCTAAAAACATATAAATGCACATTAAAACAGTGCTTTAACCATACCCGTGACTCACACCCATTGCCTCTCAGGGCACGTGGCCAAGGTCTGGGCTCCCCGGCAGCACCAGGGCCGCTGCCTACCTGAGCCTATAGCTGCAGGGTCTGCAGTCTGTCTCCACAGGGTTGCTGCTCACCCACTGACGGCGGGAAGTGCCTACTTACCCACTGGGCAAATGGCCACTGATATCTGGGAGGCTACCTGAAATGGACTCTGAAGTCTCCAATTAATAACTATTTAAAAATTTTTTTCCAAAAGAAAAAACTGCTCTTGGTGCCCAGTATGTTATTTACTCTGTGCTACATAGAATGCGTTCTTTGTGGGTAAAAAGTACATGAGACATTTCACTTCTGTAGTCTTAATTTAATATATGCATCTGCTTGCATATTTACCAAGAAATTCCCGGTGAGACTGAAAACTCCACTTCCCAACAGTGCCTTTTCTGCAGAACAATCAGCCTTAATGGTATTTTTTATCTGAAAGAATCAATTTATCAACTTAAAAATGATGACAATTATCACACTATTATTTCCTATTAAATAGAACCTGACTCCAGCTGCAGACTCCATGCCCAGCCTGACGTGGCCCAAACCCTCACGAAGGCATCCTCCTGGCGATTCCAGCCACTCTGACACTAATCGGTGAGGGGCATGTGCAGAGGAAGGGCGCTTTCAGAGAGGAACAGTCTGATGCGCAAACGGACCATCACGTCAGCTGCGTCTGCTCTTCTCCTTCCTAAGACACCCTGGCCCTTCACTGCGGAGGGCTGGCCCTGCTCACTGCAGAGGGCTGGACTGCCTCCAGGGATACGGAGGCTGTATGTGGGCCTGGGGCTGCGGGGACTGGAAACCGTCCACGCAGGTGTGGGCTGCACTGCTGCTGAGTCAGCATGGGCTCCCGTGTGTGCGCCAGGCTGTACATAGCACTTCACCGGGCCGTCACCACTCAAGGGCTGCCTGGGCTGCAGTGTGCGCCTGTGCTCAGCCACTCAGTCACATCCGACTCTTCTGTGACCCCATGGACTGCAGTTCCACTGTCCACAGGATTTCCCAGGCCAGAATACTGGAGTGGGTTGCCGTTTCCTTCTCCAGGGGGTCGTGTGAACCCAGGGATTGAACCTGTGTCCCGTCTCCTGCCCTGGCGGGCAGGCTCTTTGGCACTGCACTGTATGGGAAGCCCGCATGGACTGCAGTCCGCCCTTTTACTCCTGGCATGCAAGAAGGCACTGACACCATGCTCCGGTCTGAGGACGGGGTACATGACGGGTGTCATGAGGTGGGCAGTGCCAGCGGACACTGGAATATGGGCTCTGTGCTCCTGTCCCACTCCCCCGCCAGCCCCCGGCGGCACTGGCTGCTCCCCAGGGACCCCTCTCTCCTCCCCCACGCTCTCGTCCTAGGCTCCCATCGCCAGCTTCTCCTCCCCCACGCTCTCATCCTAGGCCCCCATCGCCACTCACAGGAGGGCTGCTCTCAGGGCCTGTCTCCAGCCTGTGCTTCTCCTCCAGCATCATCTGTGTGCCTGCCTGGCTTCCAAAGCCGTTGGAAAGAGCACTCCAGCACTGACGTCACCCTTCCCTCCACACCCCAGCCTCCTGCTCCATTTCCTGTTCTGATGAGTGCCCACTCTGCTGCTACCAGTTCCATACCACAGGAATGCAGGGCACCCTGCTGCCTTCTTCTCCCATTACCCTACCTAATCACAAGTCTTTGTGTTCTTAATTCACAACTAACTCTCCAATCTGTCCACATCCAGACCTAGCTCCTCTCGTCTCTTGCTTGGAGCACTATGATGGGCTGCCCAACATCTCCAAATCCATACTGCACCCAGTGAAGTGAAGTGAAAGCCGCTCAGTCGTGTCTGACTCTGTGACCCCATGGACTAGACAGTCCAAGGAATTCTCCAGGCCGGGATACTGGAGTGAGTTGTCGTTCCCTTCTCCAGGGGATCTTCCCAACCCAGGGATTGAACCCAGATCTCCCACATTGCAGGCGGATTCTTTACCAGCTGAGCCACCAGGGAAGCCCAAGACCACTGGAGTGGATAGCCCATTCCTTCTCTGGTGGGTCTTCCTGACCTGAAAATCAAACTGGGGTCTCCTACATTGCAGGTGGATTCTTTACCAACTGAGCTACCAGGGAAGCAACTACATCCAGGGTAAAGACTAAAAACAAAAGTATCAAAAAAAAAATACACTAGAGGGATTCAACAACAGACTACATGAAGCCGAAGAATCAGTTAACATGGAGACAATACAGTGAAACACATGCAAGCCAAACAGCAGAAAGAATGGAGAAACTGTGAAGACAGCTTAAAGGAGTATGAGACAACATCAAGCGGCCTGACACATTATGGGGCTCCTGGAAGGAGAGAGAGAAAGGGGGACAAATCTCATCTGAAGAAATAATGACTGAAAATTTCCCTAACCTAGGGGAGGAAACACAGGTTAAGATCCAGAAAGTCCAGAGAATTCAAAACAAGAGGAACACAAACAGACCTTGGTGGCTCAGCAGTAAAGAATCTGCCCATACCAAAACACTTTACAACCACAACATCAAAAGTTAAAGACAAGGAGAAAATATTAAGAGCAGCAAGAGAAAAAACAACTAGTTAAGTACAAGAGATTTATAAATCTTCTTATAAGACTATGAGCAGATTTTTAAGCAGAAACTTTGCAGGCCAGAAAGAAAGAAGAAAGAAAGTGAAGTTGCTCAGTCATGCCTGACTCTTTGCAATCCCATGGACTGTAGTCTACCAGGCTCTTCAGTCCATGGAATTTTCCAGGCAAGAGTATTGGAGAGGGTTCCCATTCCCTTCTGTAGGGGATCTTCCTGACCCAGGGACTGAACCCGGGTATCCTGCACTGCAGGCAGACACTTTATTATCTGAGCCACCAGGGAAACCCAGGCCAGAAGGAAGTAAGATAAATGCAAAGTGCTGAAAATAAAAAAATCCAACCAGGAATTCTCTACCCAGAAAGATTATCATTCACAATTGAAGAGGAGATTAAGAGTTTCTCAGATTAAAAAGTGCTAAAACAGTTCAGATTATCACTCAACTGGCTTTACAAGAAAGGCTAAAAGGACTTCTTTAAGCTGAAAAGAAAGGGTGATAACTGGTAATAAGAACACATATGAAGAAATGCATTCCACTGAGAAAGATTAAATAATGGTAGTGAATTAATCATTTGTCAAGTTAATATGGGGCTTCCCAGGTGGCACAGTGGTAAAGAATCCACCAGGCCATGCAGGAGACACAAGAATTGTGGGTTCAATTCCTGGGTCAGGAGTATCCCCTGGAGTAGGAAGGGGCAACCCACTCTAGCATTCCTGCCTCGAAAATTCCATGGACAGAGAAACCTTGTGGGCTGCAGTCCATGGGTTCCAAAGCATCAGACAAGACTGAGCACAGCAGCAAAGATAACATGAGGATTAAAACAGAAAAGTAGTACAAACACTCATGATTAAAATAATCAGTTAAGGGACACATAAGAAGATGTAAAATGTGACGTCAAAAACACAAAAAACGGAGGAGGCAGAGAGTAACAAAAATGTTGAGCTTTCCAATGGGATCAGACTTAAATCGCTGTCAATTTAAAAGAGACTGTTACAGACATACGTTATATACACTCCTCATGGTAACTATAAAGCAAAACCCATAGAAAACACATAAAACACTAAGGATTCAGACTACCAAAAGGAAAGTCATCAAGTCACAAGGAAGAGAGAACAGAGAACTACAAGAACAGCTAGAAAAAATGAACAAAATGGCAAAAAGCACATGTCCATCAATAATGACTTTATATGTAAATATACTAACCACTCCAATCGAAAGACAGAGTGGCCAAATGGATTAAAAAATAAGACTCATCTACACGCTGCCAATAAGAGGGTCATCTTAGGTGTAAGGACACATCTAAAAGTGTCCTTGTGAAGGTGAAGGGATGGAAAAAGAAATTTCACTCAATGAAGACCAAAATAAAGCTGGAGTAGCTGTAATCATATCAGACGAAACGACTTTTATTTAATAAGAGACAAAGAAAGGTACTAGGCGGTACACAGGTTAAAGCGTCTGCCTGCAATGTGGGAGACCTGGGTTTGATCCCTGGGTCGGGAAGATCCCTTGGAGAAGGAAATGGCAACCCACTCCAGTATTCTTGCCTGGAGAATCCCATGGACGGAGGAGCCTGGTTGGGTACCGTCCACGGGGTTGCAAAGAGTCGGGCACGACTGAGCGACTTCACTTCACAATGATACAGTGGCCCATTCAAGGAGATAGAAAATTTGTAAATATTTATGCACCCAACACACAGCATCTGAATTTATAAAGCAAACATTAACAGACCTACAGGGAGGAATAAGACAGTAGCACAATAGTAATGGGACTTCAACACCCCACTAACATCAATGACTAGATCGTCCAGACAGAAAACCATGAGGAAACATCAGCGCTTCCCAGTGGCTCAGTGGTAGAGAATTCCCCCTACCCATGCAGGCGACGTGGGTTCAATCCCGGGTCCGGGACGATCTCACACACCACAGGGCAAGTAAGCTCAAGCACCACCACTACTGAGCCTGTGCTCTAGAGCCCAGGACTGGCAACTACCGAGCCCACACACCACAACGGCTGAAGCCACCTCCCCGGAGCCTGTGCCCCACGATGAGAGAAGCCTGTTTACTGCAACTAGAGAGTAGGCCTCATTCCATTCAATTGAAGAAAAGGCCGCACAGCAAGAAAGACCCAGCTCAGAAAAAAATATTATACAAAATTATAAACATAAAACTTTCCTGATGTTCTAAAAATATTCACTGACATGTGATTTTTTTTTTTTTTTGAAGAAACATCAGCTTTACATAGTGTTAAACCAGATGGACTCAACAGACATTTACGGAACATTCCCTCCCAAAGCTACAGAAAACATTCTTCTCATGTAGATGTGGAACATTTTCCAAGTTAGAGCATATGTTAGGCTGAAAAATAAACTTTATTTTAACAGGACTGAAATCTTATCAAACATCTATTCTGACCACAATGGTATAAAACTAGACATTGATTACATGAAGAAAACTGGAAAATCCACAAATGAATAGAGATTAAAGAAGCTACTGAATAACCAACAGGTCAAAGAAGAAATAAAAAGTATTTTCAGATATGAAAATGAAAATTTAACATACTAAAACTTATGGGATGCAGCAAAAGCAATTCTAAAAGGGAAGTTCAGAGTGATAAAGTTCACACTTCAAGAAACAAGAAAAATCTGAAACAACCTAACTTTATATCTCAAGGGACTAGAAAAATGAGAATAAAGCAACCCAAAGTTAGTGGCATGAGGGAAATAAGTCTTTGAGTATGTTACCTTTCTAAATGTAATGGACTTAACTGTAAGGTCATATAATTTAATTTTTAATAACAACTATGCTTCACAACCAGTCCACAGAATTCTTGTAAATTAAAGAATAGGCTTTCCTGAGCCACCATAGCCAGGATCAGCATGAAGTGAAAGTGAAAGTCACTCAGTCGTGTCTGACTCTCTGCAGCCCCATGGACTACACAGCCCATGGGTTCCTCCAGGCCAGAATCCTAGAGTGGGCAGCCTTTCCCTCCTCCAGGGGATCTTCCCAACCCAGGGATCAAACCCCAGTCTCCTGCACTGCAGGTGGATCCTTCACCAGCTGAGCCAAAAGGGAAGCCCAGTATCAGCACACTGCTGCCTGAATGATACTACTCAGGCAGAAGAAAAATGACCACAGAGAATGCTGGTGATATAGAAGGGATGAAAAGCAACAAAAAGGTAAATCTGCCTGTAAATCAAAATGCAATATTGGCTGCACTTAAGATATTTTGAAGCATGGTACACTGAGGTGAATTTTACATACGGTATGTTAGCTGCTCAGCTGCGTTGGACTCTCTGTGACCCCATGGCCTTATAGCTTGCCAGGCTCCTCCATCCATGGAGTTCTCCAGGCAAGAACAGTGGAGTGGGTGGCCACTCCTCTCTCCAGGGCAATCTCCCTGACTCAGAGATCGAATCTGGTCTCCCGTATTCCAGGCAGGTTCTTTACTGTCCGGGCCACCAAGGAAACTCACAGTGTGCAGTAGAGTCCACCTTTAAGTGCACGGCTCAGCGAGTGCTCACACAGGGTCACTGAACCACCGCAGCGGTTGAGGCCCTCATTCCTGAGAGCGCTCTGGGAGCTTGTGTCTTTTAAGAATTTGTCCATTTAATCTAGTTACCACAGTCACTGCTACAAAATTGCTCATGACACTTCCTTATTATTTTTTGATGTCTGTAGGATCTGTACTGATTTCCCTTTTCAATACCAACATGGGTAATTTGTATTGCTCTCTCTCACTCTGGTTAGAGTTTTATCATTTTTATTGGTATCGTCAAAAAACAAGCTTTTCATTTTCTCTTTTAGCCCCTTTTTTCAATTTCATCAATTTCTGCTCTTTATTATTGCCTTTCATCCAGTTGGTCTGGGTTTAAATTTTCTCCTCCATTTGTAGTTCCTTACAGTGAAAGCTAAATCAAGGGTTTACAAACTATAGCCATGCTGAGAATATTTTCCAAAAAGTTGAGGAAACACTAATTCAGTACTACCTGAAGTGGAATTTGCTATGATGTATTATAAGAAACAGTGACAAAAATGTGTACAGCAGAAAAAGTCTTAAGTTGGACAAACCAACAAAGCTTATTAAAACGTAAGGCATGTAAACCTGTTTAAACGAGGTCATTTATTGTCATCAACCACCAGCAAGGACAGCGTAGGAGATATGGGACTCTATTGCGTATAATGAAAAAGTGCAACAGTCTACTCCATCTGTTCACGTGTACTTAGCTATTTCAGTTTTGTGAAAATCTGTCTGAAATAAGAATTGGATATCCTGAATTTCTCTACCACAGAACATATTGATAGCCTAGAAGCAGAAAATGTCCTACAGTAATTTTTATATTTCAGAGTTCATATCAAAATTTTTTTCCATCAGAACTGCCTTAACCACTTTTACCACAACTAAATATCTTTGGAAATCAGCTTTTTATGCAGACTTGATGTTTCTTAATAAATTAAACCTAAAATTACAATGCAAAACACATATGCTTACACTGCAGTAAAGTTGCTTTGATGACAAGTTAACATTCTTTGAATCATAAGAAAAGTCAAGCTGCTTTGTAAACTTCTCAAGATCTCCATTCCCACACATATTTGCAGTAGACATATTTTCTGGGCACAGATTGCTGTTCCAGCAGCTTTTGTTGGATCCCAAGGCAAGTACAAAGGAAATTTCCATGTTTCAAAATTCTCTTAAATGTACAACTGAAGAGCTTTCACTTAATCTTTAATTCGAAGTGACTAATTTGCAGTGTAATGACATTTTAAAAGAAAAACATCAAGAGAAGAACCTAACAGAATTTTATACATGCTTTCTACAGAATGAAAACACTCTAAAATTATGTGTCTACAGATTGGTATCAGAGAAGAAATCAATGAAATAGAAAACAGGAGAACAATAGAAAAAATAAACGAAACCAGAAGTAGCATCTCGAGTAAAATGATTAAACTGATAAACATGCAGCCAGAACGATCAGGACAAAAAGAGACTGGCTTCTTTCTCCCTAAAATTGGGAACAAGACACGGCTGTCCGCTCTCATCACTTCTATTTAACATGTACAGGAGAACCTAGCCAGTATAACAGTCAAATAAAATAAAGTTATTTTAAAAAATTAACCAAAATAAAGCTGGAAACCTAGTGTTCCATAATTTAAAATTTTTCCTATAAACAAAATGATAAGTCAAGACCCTTTCAGTAGTGCATAGCAACATTCTTTTAAGGAAGTACTTACTGTACTGAAGTATACATGCCATTTACATTAGATATGGGACTTCCCAGGTGGTGCTCGTGGCTAAGAACCTGCTTGCCAATGCAGGAGATGTAAGAGACATGGGTTTGCTTCCTGAGTCAGGAAGATCCCCTTGAGGAGGGGATGGCAAGCCACTCCAGGATTACTGCCTGAAAAATCCCATGGACAGAGGAACCCCATGGGCTACAGTCCATGGGCTAAGGGAGTGGAGCACGGCTGAAGAAGTCAGCATGCACACGTACAGGATAACTAAACCATTACCGAGAAAAACTGAGACAACTTCAATAAACGGAGAAATAAGATTATAGATGGCTAAAAGCTGAAAAGACATCCATTTGCCTCAAACCAATCTGCAGCTTCTTTCTTTCTTTAAAAAAATTACTTTGGAATAGGACAAACCAATTCTAAATGTACATGATAATGAAAATGTCTTGGCCAAAAATAGCCAAGATAATTGTAGAAAGAACAACTAGGGCACTTTGTGTTCTCCTAAAAGCTACAAAGATCAAGACAGTGTGATGCTGTGGAAGAACAGACAGACCAGTAAGCAGGAATGGAGAACTCAGAAACAGACCCACTTAGTTCCTGACATGGAGGGTGGCATCACTGAACAGATGTGGAGACGGAATGGACTTCCCAATTAATGCATCAGATATTGTCTACACTTTACAGTACAAAACACTATCAAACAAAATCAGTTCCAAGAATACTGTAGCTCTAAATGTAAGCAAAAGACAACAGCTTCCAGAATAGGAACAAGCAAATTACGGCCCATAGAATAAGTTCACCCACAAGCGGAGAATGTAACAGGGACCACAAGTGATCTCAAAGATTAAAATATTTATTCACCAGCCCTTTTACAGAAAAAGCTTGCCAACCTCTGTTCTCAAAGATAATCAGGAGAATATCTCTATTATCTTGTGAGAGAGGAAAGACTTCTTAAACATGACCAAAAAACACTAACTATAAATTAAAAGACTGATAAAATTTGATCACTTCAAAATTAAGTACTTCTATTCACCAAGACACTACTAATAGAATGCAAAGGTAAGCCACAAAACAGAAGATGCATCGACATACACAGCTAAAGGGCTCATATCCAGAATACGTAAAGAAATCCTACATAAATCAGTGAGGAAAGAAAACCCACTAAGAAAGCAGATGAGTCTCCACAAACACTTCAATATACCGTCCTTATTCTGTCAGACTATTTGCATACTACTCTTCTTCCTGTGTCTCCACCCCATGTATACATTTTTTAATTACACTGAAAAAAAGACATATTCCACTACTTATCAAAGAGGTGCACACAGAACTGGTCCACATGAACAAACACAGCATCAGAGCAGAACAGAGCCCCTATACAGACCCATAAACAGCCTCTATACAGCCCCATATACAGACCCTATACAGCCCCATAAACAGCCTCTATACAGACCCATATACAGCCCCTATACAGACCCATATACAGCTCCTATACAGACCCATATACAGACCCTATACAGCCCCATATACAGCCTCTATACAGACCCATATACAGCCTCTATACAGACCCATATACAGCCCCTATACAGACCTATATACAGCTCCTATAGAGACCCATATACAGCCCCTATACAGACCCATATACAGCCCTTATACAGACCCACACAGGAGGAACAAAACGAAGCAGACATTTCAGGTGAAAGGGTGGAGGACCACGCACAGTGGGAAAGGTGGTGTGTAAACCAACACCTACGTAAGACAGCTGCGTATCAGACCGCATCTCAGATCACACAAAAGCAACTTATGGACAAATTAACAATATTAAAAGTGTAAGAGCATCATTAACAAAAGATAATAGCGTTTGCAATCTTAAGGCAGCAATGATATTTCAAAGCAAGACCCAAAACTCGAAAGCTCCAATAGAATATTTGTCAGACCAGACAACACAAAAATTTAAAACGCCAAGGGCCCCTTTAGAAACTAGGATAAAATATTTTTAAGTTATCAGACAAAGTACTAACAGCCACACTTTAGAGAAAGTTCAGTTCAGTCGCTCAGTCATGTCCGACTCTTTGCGACCCCATGAATTGCAGCACAACAGGCCTCCCTGTCCATCACCATCTCCCAGAGTTCACTCAGACTCATGTCCATCGAGTCCATGATGCCATCCAGCCATCTCATCCTCAGTCGTCCCCTTCTCCTTCTGCCCCCAATCTCTCCCAGCATCAGAGTCTTTTCCAATGAGTCAACTCTTTGCATGAGGTGGCCAAAGTACTGGAGCTTCAGCTTTAGCATCATTAGAGAAAGTTACTAAAGTAAAAAAATAAAGACAAATAATAGGGATAAGTGAAGAACATGCCTAAGAAAACTAAATGAGAAGAAAATTACAGCAGGCTAATAAACAGAAAAAGCATGACTTCAACAGTTAAAGAAATGTCATCTTTAAAAGAAACAAGTCATTTTACAATGTCATATGGCGCTACACAGAAACTGATATCCTTTATCCCTATCAGGGATCATAAACTGGTACAGCCTTCTGGTAGGGCATCTGGGTTGTATCCAACAAAATTTCAAGTGTGTGCATGCCCTTTGCCCTTTTTCTAGGAGTGTATCCACAGAGATACTTGCATGAGATACAGAAATACAGACATGCATGAATGTTCATGATAACATTGCAAGAACAAAGGACATTGGATATCAACTAGATTTCCCAAAAAAATGGGAAGTTAATAAAGTATAGTAATTACTAATACAGAACAATGTGTAGCTATGAAAAACTGATGATTATTAAAAATCCTCATCACAAAATAATGTACTATATACACCTTTCTGGTAAAGTTACATAAGGTTTTATTAACAAAAATAGAAACAGATTTGCAATCAAGACTGATTGTTCCGGGAAAGAGGATTTTTGTATCTCCACATTGGAAAAATTGTAAATAAACATGTGCTGCTTTACAAATTTTCAATTCAAAGAAAGGAAAAAGAACTTAAGAGCAAGAGTGACACAAAAGCATGTCCCAGAAAGAGAAGCAGATCCTGCTGGAGACAGGAACGGTCTTCCCTGTTCATGAAGGGCCAGCATAAGCATTTCGCACCCACAATGGAAACCAAGCTGGGAAGGGTGGTGGGGAGCAAGGAACCACGCCTGGGGCTGACCGCAGGCAGGGCACCCCCTGCAGCTGGAGCGGAAGTTGAGCTCGGAGCAGAGAGTGCTCCCACAGGCCCACCCCAGGAAGGGCTCTGGAAGCTTGTTTCTCTTTTTAAAGTCCCAGCCTGGAGGGGAAAACTGCCATCTGCGGGCAGGAACTCTGCTGCCTTCTTCCCTGGGCGTTCAGTCCAATGCCAGCCTCTCAGGAAGAGGCTCGTCCGTCTAGGATGCAGGCCGTGCTGCCAGGACCACCGCACCACAGCGCCGGAAAGCCTGCGGAGTATTCCAACCGACAAAAGGCCGACAGCAGCATGTGCCCTGGCCAACTAAAAGGAAGGAGTAATGTGCAAGTGCTTAGAAATGAGACAGCTGGCAGGGGTGAAACAGGACTGGATAAAGTGGAAGAAGAGAAAGGGGGAAATTATAAACTTGGACCTGGAAAGAGAAACGGACTGCTGAAATCCATAGTAAAAAAAAATTAAAATGTCACACAAAATGATACCCACTCTTCTAGAAGGAAAAAAAACAACAAAAAACTACGGGCCACCACAGAGTGAGTCCTGTCGTCTACCAGCAGCTGGTGTCACTGCAGAGGGGTCGGCGAGGAGGAGCAAGGACAGGGGTCACCCCCGCGGCCCCTCCAAGGATTAGGTCCATAGCTCTGTGTTTCCTGTTAAGCAGTTTAAAAACCGAGCTTCACGGGGACTTCAGTTCAAGCTCGGGCCTTTTATTTCACTGCTGTTTTACATGTCGGCTATCAATGCCAGCTTTTCCTGCCGGTCCACACTGTCTCAAGTCCACACCGTCTCAAGCCCACACCGTCTCAAGCCCACACCGTCTCAAGCCCACACCATCTCAAGTCCACATTTTGTCTCAAGAAAGCTTTTGTGGCAGCTGCTAACGCGGTATCTTAGGGCTGAACCGCTCTTCAAAATTTCATTAGTCATTAAATGAATGACGCCAGTAGCCTTGGAATGCCATGCAGGATTGTGACTTCAGTGCTTTTCTCATGAACAAGTGTGATCGTTCATGCTCTTCCGAGAGTTCAGCCAAGAACCCAAATCCATAACACCGCCGATACAGGGCCAGATCTGTTCTAGCTGCAAGCAGAAGCATGCGAAAAATAAACAGGCCCTGAAACGGTTTCACCAGGTCTTTGCTGAAACAAGAACATAACATATTGAAAGCTAAGGATGGTTGCTGCAAGCACGCAATCCAAAGCAAGGGTATTAGGATACCATTAACGTCTACAGAGGGAATTTGGGCCACACATGGGAAATTCTGGGGCTCTCGAAGGCTGCACCTTCAGGGCCAGAAGAGAGGGCCAGGGAAGGGAAGTGTGCGAGTCGCTGAGCGAAGGTGCACGTAGGCCTGAGGATGATCGTAAACAGAGGGCGCAATTCAGCAGGCCAATCAGGCTAATAAATTATGACGCAGAAATGTGGAATTAATTTCATTTCAATCAACCAAACTTACTTTCTTGAAAGATAATTTTTTCCAGGACATGTCAAATCCTTGCAGAACCCCAGTGGGTAGAAGGAGATCCTGCTTTTAAAGGCAGACTAGGCTTCAGGACTCAAAGCATGATACAGATATCTGGGTATGGGAAAACCTCATTGATGTTAATGGGAATATCATGGGCTTTCCAAGCAAGATTTTCAAATGCAGCAGTTAAAAATCCTACTGAGTTAGAATCAAATACTCTTCTAAGAGACCCTGGCAGGCCAGCACAGTGCGTACCAGGCGTGTCACTTGCCATTCAGCATTTGGGTGTCGCACTCAATGCGTATTTTCTGAAGCAAATAGAGCAGCACGTCTGTCTGTTTTTTTAGATGGCGAGGCAGGGAAAGCTGCCCGCTGCTGGTCAGCAACAGCCGTGCCGGTCTGACGGTGCAGCCCTCTCTGCCCGATCTCCGGGACAATCAACCACGGAGCCGCCCACCTGCTACACTGACAGCCGAAGCCCATCCCCCACTCTCGCTCCTTAGTCGGGATTTGCTGATGGGAGGAAAGTGAAGTCGCTCAGTCATGTCTGACTCTTGGAGACCCCATAGACTGCAGCCCACCAGGCTTCTCTGTCCATGGGGTTTTCCAGGCAAGAATACTAGAGTGGGTTGCCATTTCCCTCTCCAGGGAAGCCTTTCCCTTCCCGACCCAGGGATTGAACCTGAGTCTCCTGCATTGTAGGTAGATGCTTTACTACCTGAGCCACCAGGGGAGGGGACACTCACAAATAGGTCTTTTTAAAACACAGAAGCAAAAAGCAAATACAAAACCAGTGTGCAGTGCCGGGCAGAAGGCTACCTTTAGGCTCTGAAAGACTGGTGGGATGCGATGATCTTTAGGGGAGCAGGGAGGGAACCTACCAATTTCAACACCACATCAAATAGACATTTACAAGAGTTTTCTGAGCCAAAGAAAACAGGATGGGGTGGCCAGCTAGGGAGGAGCTGCCGGAGACTCGCACCCGAGATAGAGGCTCCTGGTTCAGAGGGTGAGACATGCTCAGGCCCTGCCGCCTGCTGTGGGCACAGGGCTCCCACAGGTGCCAGCAGCCTCAGGCCTCCCAGACAGTCCAGCTGGCCCTCCCGGCACAGTCGCCTCCCCCAGGACCTCAATGCTCATCACCTCACCTCAAGGACGCCCTGTCCCTGGTCTCAGCCCACACCCCCGTCCTGCTGGAGAGGCCCCCTGCACTTGGCCGCCGTACTGAACCGAGCGCAGGTCCGCCTCCCCCCTACTCCTGCCTGCCCCACCTCCACCCCCAGCCAGGACGGGCAGCACCTGCAGCGCCAGGGCCTGATGTGTTGTCTGCTGGATCTCCATATTCCTAGAATGCAGTGGGGCCTCGTGAAGTATTTGTTAAAAGACTTAAGGCTGGCGTATCTCTGATATGTTTTATAAAACATTACTTGCCAATAAATAACTGGCCACACACACAGAGTTCCTGAGTGTTCAGGGGGATGCGTCAGGCTGGAAGGAAACACTGACGCACATCAGAACTGAAGCCCCAGGGCCACAGGCAGGCAAACACACCGAGTCCCCAGGATCAGATCTGCACCCGCAGATGAGGCAGAGTCTGTGCTTCACGGGACCCTCCCTGTCATCTGGAACTCGGGGAGCAGTGATGAACCCCTGACCTGAGGCGCAAAGCCGCATCCTGACTCGCAGGAGCTGCGCTGGCTTTGAGCCACCGGGGAAATGCAGTGTCAGACTCCCACTGTCTTCCTGCAGATCATCTCTGGGACTAGTCAGGGAGCGTCGAGTGCGCGGCTTCTGAAGAACACTGGGGTTAAAGTTCAGACTGGGTCTGAGCACTGTGGGAAGCTCCCTCCCCAGCAGAGGACGCTGCCAAGCCCCCACGGTGTGTATCACCTTTGCTCAGCCTGGAAAGGAGCGCCAAGACTCCAGGCCAGCAAGCCAGGAGGACCGCTGTGCGGGCAGGACTGCTCCACATGCTCACAGCCTGGGAGACACCGACACACGAGGGCACGCAGTGACTGCGGTCCTCACTGCCCTCCACCAGGGCCGAAGCAGCTCGCTGACCTAACCGTGGCCTGGAGGGTTCCTGTTAAGTATGTGAGGCACCATCTTCTATGTGAGGGGGCGATGCTGCTGAAGTCTGAAGGAAACTGCAGCAGGGACACCTGGACGAATGGCCTTCTCTCTCCTTGGCTTCTCTTCAGAGCCCCCTGAGATCAGGAGTGTGCATCTGTGCTGTGGTGAGTCCACGGCTGGTCTCAGAGAACCAAGCCCTCTGTGATCTGAGCTCTGAGTCAGGGCAGGACAGCTGTTTCTGCTGCCTGGCTCCCTTCTCTGGAAATGTCCACTGTTACTACCTTATTTAAACAGAAATGTTACCTTCACCCACCCTCTTTTGATGTAAAATTAATCTCTCCATTGCTACTGCACCTTTTCCCCAGAAACTGCACACCCTGCCGTGTTTACAATGTGTTTTTGCAAGATTTAGTGAGTATAAGCATCAACAGAAAACCCAGATCCATCCACAGTGAAACTCCCTCTTGCTCATGAGATGACAACCTGCAGCTACATTGAGGACCAGCTCCCTTCCTGCCTTTACTGTTAAAAATGACTTACATTTACATTTCCCTCCTTTTCAAAAGATTACAAAGTGTTTTACAAGCTCATCTCATGTTTGCTAACGCCAGTCGCTTCACCCAGACAAGTCACATCAGAATGAGCCCCAGAGTGTCAGCCAAGCTCTCAGTACCACTGTCAAGAGGGATTTAGGCCCTGGATGCTGATACCGAGAGGGGAAGATTTCCACCCGACACCCCCCAACTCCGATCTGCATCTAGGTCGAGACCCTCCAGAAGTGCAAGACTTGGCACTTGAGGAAATTAGAGCTCGTGCAAGTTTAAAAATTACAACTTGTGAAAGAAACATCTCACTTTTTGCCAAGCAAGTGCTGGTAGCCAAGTCTGAAGACAGATGAAGGTGACCGAGGTAGCTCCCAGCGGCTGGAGCCACCTCTCCCTGTGTGGGGAAGGCCTCAACTGCACCGCAGGCTGGGCTCTCCGACTGCCCTGGTGGGGGGGTGGGGTGGGGGTGCCCACCTCCTCTAACAAGCAGCTGCCTCCAGCACCTCTCCGCTCACCCCAGGGCTGAGGCCAGAGGCTTGGAGGGTCTGGTGCCAGGCAGGTGGGCCCTGCTGCCCACATCCTTCTGCTCTGTGAACAGCCTCAGGAGGAAGGGGTTCCAAAACACATCGTAGGTGATACCCACTAGTTCTCGGCGGGAAATTTCACCCTCAGTGAGTTGGAAGGAGGGCTGGCTTCCATTAAGACATTTCTAGAAGCAAGTGGCCTGTCCACCTACCAGGTTCCAAATGCCCCTGGCCCCCTCAGCCTCAGGTGTCACCTGCCCTAGGAAGCGAAGCTGGCAGGGAGAGGCCTCATCCCATCTGCTGCTGCCAGGCAACACTTCTGAGCCTGCCCTCCTGTCCCAACACCCACCTGCTGGTGACCCTCCCCTTCTGACAGGACTTCTGCACCATTACCAGGGTCCCTGCCTCTCTGGGGGGCTCACCGAGACACACAAGCCTGTTCTCCTGGGCCTCCAACCGGCCAGGTGAATCCTGCCGCTGCTGACATCACGCTCATGGCGACAGGCTGGGGTGGTGTCATAACGCTCACTTGTATCGGTTTAACAGTAGAGCAGAGAGATGTCATCAAGGAACAAAAAGGAGAAGCTGATGATGTCCTAATACAACCACAGGCTTGACCAGACAGACCTTTGTCAGCAAAGTAATGTCTCTGCTTTTTAATTCACTGTCTAGGTTGGTAACAGCTTTTCTTCCAAGGAGCAAGCGTCTTTTAATCCCATGGCTGCAGCGGCCCTCTGCAGTGATCTTGTCTGTCACTGTTTCCACTGTTTCCCTGTCTATCCGCCGTGACGTGAGTGCCCCTTCCGGAGCTGGTCCCCTGCTCAGAGCCCTGGGCCCTGGTTCTCCCTCACACTCTTCACACTGGACCTCTCTGCTCGCACCCCCATGCGCCGCACTGTGATGCAGGCAGAGGCCTTTCCTGAAGACCGTGACCAGTCACCCACTGTCCATCCCATTTCCGAGCCTTCCCCATTATCAGCTGTGTCTCCCTGGTCTTCCTGGTTGACTGCAAGCATTTCCTACTGTACTGTGCAAGCTCATAAGCTGCCTCAAGTCCTGTGTGGGACACGCCAACCCACAGTCGCTCCAGGTCTAGACCCGCGTCAGGGACAGTTCTCCGCGGCTGGAAGCTGGTTTGGTGGGCAGGTTTCCCTGTGGCCCACGCCTCCCATGGGGTCTGTCCCAGCAGCAACTCGGTGATTGTGGAGGGATCCAGCCTTCACCTGTGAAAACAGCTACTTTACTTATAAGATCCAACTGTTTCAGGATATGCGTTAAGACTGAGTCACTTACTATTAAGTCCACAGTATTCCTACATCACGAGGATATGCTGGTGATCCTGAGAAGACTGGAAACTGGAAATGTTTGATTTTCACATACAAAAGGACAGAGACTTACAATGCTAATTCTGTAGGTCCATAACGTTTAACTCTATAATTTAGATTTTAAAGTTGACTTCAAAGAGCAGCCCCTGTGGCGGGAGGCTGAGCGCTGCTTGCTAACACCCTGGAGTCCTTGAGAGCGGGTCCTTGACATGAGAAAGGCGCCCAGAGGGCACCACCGTGCAGACCTGGCACAGCTGCCAGGCCACCGGGGACAAAGACCAGCACAGCCTGGCATCACTGTGGACACCACTCAATCTGCAGGGCCCCTCAGAGGAAGGCAGGTCCCCAGGGCTCTGGTCTGAACATTTACATCCCCTCAAAATTCCTATGTTGAATCTTAACTCCCAAGGTCAAGGTAGAGGTTAATTAGGTTAACTGGGGGTGGGGCGTTCAGGAGGCGATGAGGTCGTGAGGATGGAGCCCCCATGAACGGGAAGAGCGAGACCCCAGAGAGCACCCCCTACCCCCGCCCCAGCCCTGTGAGGACACAGTGAGAAGAAAGCCGCCCAGGGGCCAGGCCCTCCCCAGACACGGACTCTGGCTCCATCATCCCAGAATCCTGGGTGTCCAGGGCTGTGAGAGATATATGTCTGTTACATTTCCTTTACAGTAGCCCTAGCAGACTGAGACTGCGGCCTGGGGCAGGGGGGGCATCCTCCGGCCCAGCACACGTGGTTGGGGAACACCTGAGGATGCAGCTGGCAGTTCTGCAGTAAGCCCCGAAGCTCGGGCGTCTGCTCGGAAGGACTTGAATGCTGGGACAGGGCAGCCAGGAGGAGGCCCGCAGGTGCTGCCCCGGTGCCAGGCTTGTCCAGGGGAGTCTCATCCTGCCTGGAGGCAGGGGAGCACCGCAGCCAGGCCTGCGGCTCAGGGCACTGGGAGAGGAAGCCGACCTCCTGCATCCAGTGGCTTCTCAGGCCCTGCAGACATAGGCCCCAGGCACCCGCCTCCCACCTCAGCAGGGCCAGCTGACGAGTGCGGCCGCTTGGGGACAGGCCCTGAGTGTGGTGTGCCCTCGCTCCCCCCACCCGCAGTCCCCTCTCTCCGGCAGGAGCGCTGAACCGCCCCTCCTCCTGGGGAGGCGGGCTTCCCCTGGGGCTGCTTGCAGGCAGGGGCTCGCTGGCTGGCAGAGCCACTCGGCTCTCTGCCCCGCTGGGACGCCCCCGGCACCTCTCCTGGGCCCTGGGGCCCGAATCTCGGAGCTCAAGAACCTGGGTATCTGGCTCACAGATACCTGAGAGAGCCCAGAGACCGGAGGACGGAAGGCCTGGGCTGGGAGGCGTGTATTCAGAGTCTCCTGTCTCCTGTCCCCAGGCCTTGTTTTATAAATCCACCCTTTGTACAAGTCCCCCAGCTCACTACTCTCACAAAGTATCCCCTCAAAACCTCGATTCCCGTCCTCCGAGGCACGCACTGCCGGTTCCACATCTGGACTAGGAAGGGATCCTGGCTGGCTCTGAACTCAGCTTGCCACTGGCCGCGCAGGGTCGAGGTCTCCAGAGAACACCTGATGGGTTCTCAGGTTAAGCCACTGATAGAAATTTGGTCCGTCCTGGGGGCCCTTTGGCTCAGAAACTAGACTGCATTGAGATATCCTTTTTCTCTCTGTGACTAGTGGAGCTCAAATGTGGAATTAGCACTCAGCACAGCAATTTTTTTCTTTTAATTGGTGAATTTTGTCTTTAATCAAGCCGTATCCTAAATAAAAAACATCTGGGAAAACAGAATCAAACAGAGCTGGGCATGAAGGTTCTAATTTAAAATGACCTATATGAATTCTGTATGTAATGATTTTTCTCCTCGTTGATTATAATTACCATCACGTAACTCTGGTGTTTTCACACTGGGGCCTGGTGTCTTCCAGTCTGCAGAGAAGTAGGTAGACAACCACACTGGGCGAAACGAAGCTCGAGAGGATGCAAACGCCACAATACGGAGCAATTCCCTCACTGGAGTAAAGACCACGCCATGCTTCACACTTTACTTTGCCACTGAACATTTCTTTAAAATGCTCCTTTAAAACAACACACAGGCTTCCCTCCAGTCAAGACCTGCAGAAACAGTCGCTGGCACTCGTCCTCTAGCTTACTGGTAACCTGGGACCACCGCGACTGGTTAATGCCGAGACCTGCCATCTGAGGGGCCTGTGTGGAGGGCGGGGGGAGGAGGAGTCCGCAAGAGGAGGGCCCGGCCATGGAGGACAGCAGCGCTCAGGGGCGAGGACACTGGACCAGGCTGCGAGGCCCACAGCGCCCGCGTCGGGCCACAGGGCAGGGCGCTGAGCGTACCCTGAGGACGCAGCCACCGGCAGTGCAGGGAGAAGTGCGCCGAGCAGAGCGAGTGCGTGCAGAGGGCAGCGGGAGGGCGGCTCTGGGGCCCCCCATGTTCTGCCTGGATCTCCACACAGCCCTGCACACGCTGCCCTGGAGCAGGGACAAGCGGAGCCCGGGCCCAAGGGCACTGCTACGGCTGTGTTCACAACACAGGAGTCCCGTGGGCAGCAGGCCTAATGGGCAGCCAACATACCCAGGCCTTCTGTTTTCTTGCCAGAGATGTAAAGGGCGGCAAACACCTCCTGTCCTCATCAAAGTTACACCTCCAGACACTGAAATCAGGAAATTGGTATCTCAGTAGTGTTCACCCAAGAAAGCTAAATTTGACAAACAATGCCAGAAGCACTCGAAGACCATGGAAAGGCCTGTTTCTCAAGAAGAATCACTGTAGGAGGGGAGGGACTCAGTAAATGCCCAATGGAAAAGTTGAGAGTGTCCCATTTCTAACATTTGATATTCATTACCTGGCAGGCCACAGCTCTGCTCTACTCAAACAGAACAATAAGGCACAGAAGTGGGGGCTTCTGGGCATGCACTCTCTCACTCCAGGCTCCTTCTGGAAGCCCCAGCTCTGCCCAC